>NC_064640.1:689800073-690103103 GCF_023864345.2 Schistocerca serialis cubense | reverse complement strand
AAATGCTATTAAACAGTGGTCTGATGCAGGTATTACAAAAGGACTCAAATGAGGTTTCCAGTTGGGGAAGACAGGATATAATTATTTGAGAGACACTAAATATCCATCATCATGCAGCACTCTGAATGGGAGAATTTAGGGTATAAAGGTAGATTTTGGTGTTATTAATTCACTGATGACACTTCTGCAAAACTAAGTTGAAGCAGTGGATGAAAATAGTAGAATGTGCTGTATGAGCATTGATGAGATGGAAATTAGTGGTACAAAGGATTTTGATAACATAAGCAAGAAGTTTGTAGGAAATGTAACATTAGATGCTAAAGAAGTAACAGGAAACCATTACACAGGTGTTCTTCTCTGAGGATTAAAAACGCCATGGAAGCAGATAGTGGCCTACAAAATAACTGGTACATCTACTAATGGGTCAGATATAAAGACGTGTATTGTCCACTGTCCAGGCTGCTACAGCTGTAGGGTTAAAAGTTAAAACAGTAGTCTCAGATGCGGACATCTACAAGGAATTGTGCAATGCTTTAGGTGTGAACGTTAATAGAAGGGACAAAAATACTTCTTTCACAGCAGATGATAAGGAAACAATACATGTTCTTTCAGATCCAACACATTTATTAAAGAATATTCGTTCTTCTTTCTTATCTCATGTCCTAACTTTACCAGAAGATATTTGTAAAGAACATGATTTGCCATCCAAAAATGTTCCATCATCGTTTATGAAAGAATTATGTGAAATAGAAAACAGTTCAAAGGATGGATTAAGGTCTCTGCACTACATAGACGAGGAACATTTGTTTCCTTCACATTGTACCAAAATCAATGTTACAACTGCAGTTCAGTTGTTTTCTGCCGAAAACTGCTGCAGTTTTGGAAAAAGCAGTATGTCTCAGAAAAATGCACAAGGATGCTCTAACCACTGCGTGGTGGATACAAGTGATGAATGAATGGTTTGACATAATGTCTGCCAGGTACCGTAAAAGGTCCAATACTCTAAAGAATAACGAGAGGAAGTTTGAGTTGCTTGAAAGTGTTGTGAATATCTTCCAGGACATGGAATTCAGCAAAGGTTGGAAGCCTGTGAAAACAGGTGTCATATTATCAACAATCAGTGCTATTAATCTGGGAAAGGAACTATTGAGTATGGGATATGAATTCCTTGTACCTGGACGACTTCCCCAGAATGCCTTAGAAAATGTGTTTTCAAAAATAAGGAAAAAGGCTGGAATAAAACCATCTGCTTTACAGTTGAGGAGAATAATAAACATGATTTGTGTGTCACAATTTGTTTCCCATGTGCAAAACACAAGTCATGCTTTGGACAGTGATATTTATTTACTGGATTATTATATATCTACATCTACATTTATACTCCGCAAGCCACCCAACGGTGTGTGGAGGATAGTCTCAATAAGTGTACTAAATATGGGGAAGGTCGACAAAATGATCCCATAATGTTTGCCACTTAAGAAGAGAATGATACCGAAGATATAGAAGTTGAAATAGCTACAGGTTACAGGTTACTTGACAACTCCAGTTGAAAATGATATGTATTATATTGCTGGAGCTACTATGAGTGCTACTTTGAAGCAGAAAATATGTGAATCCCGCATTGATGCTACTAATTGTGTTAAAGATCCAGAAATGCCTAAAATAAATGAAAATATCACATATCATACAAAACTCAGATTTAGGAGGACTTAAGGAGCCATCATCTGGCATTTACAGGTTATGTAAAGAAGCTGAAATTCTTTTTCGAGGCTCTGAGGAATTCCTTGTAGAAGGAGAATTACGTGTACATGAGCACTGTTGCAGTGTAAAACACAAAAAAATAAGTTATTATTTGAGTGTAAGATGCAAAGTCATTGCAAAACATCTGTCTGAAACAAAGCAACGAAATGGGTCCTTTGGATCTGCCTCAGTGTATAAGAAGCAGAAAATGGCAAGAGTTGTATATTCCATAAATGATGGTCATGTGCAGATGCATTTAAAATTAAGAGTTTTATTATGTGTTATGTGTACTGTATATCATGTTTAATTTTGAGAAGGAAAATTATTATGAAATCTGAAATATTGTACACTTTTTTTCATGAAAAGAGCTTTTCAATAACTCTTGACAGCTTTAAAATTTCTCTTATGCTGCCACAAAATTTGTACTACATTGAATACCTGTAACTATTATCAAATAAAATGTAAAGAACTGTAAAGCAACTATAAATGTCTTTTGAATACATTTTTTATATTAGAATGTAATGCACACTGTTATAAGCAATAACTTTGTGATAATTGACTGAAACCATTAGCTATTAGCTCAATAAATAAACAGCTTTTGGTCCAACAAAATGAAGTTTCATGGAAGGACCAGGGCCTAAAGCAGAAAATAAGGTGGAATGTCAGCATGATGACAGCAGCCACAGGCATATCATGAGAGATTAAAGCTTACAAAGGACTGTTGGTGCTCCAGGATGGTGGAACAGCTGTATTGTGAATCAATGTTTCATATGATCTGTGTTTTTTAATTAAATCATGGGGCTGGGGAGGTAGATAGGTGATGATAAGTGATCTTTCTTAGACTAAGATCAGTGTCCACTGTTTCAACATTGAGCAAAAATTAAGCTTACTGAGAAGCTCTGACAGGCAGGTACTAGAGATGTCAAAAATCGCAAAATTCTCATAAAAGTACATTGAAAAATAGTGTCAGTATATCATAGCACAATATCAGGTGATTAAAAAAAATGAGCTTCTTGTTTGTATAGAATATTTAGAAATAGACGCACTATGCCTGTCTAGACATCATGTAGTGACAGATATGCAAGAAGTAGATGTAGGTGGATATAAGCTTTGAGCACTTGTAAGTAGACACTATGGAAGGAGGAGGAGTTGCCATATATGTTACAATTTGTCATAGTGTGACAAAATGAGGAAACTGAAAAATTATGTGTAGAGCAACATATAGCAGCATGTGCCTGAGAGCTTAAATTAAATAATGTTAATTTTATCATTGTGGCTGTGTAAAGCTCCACACTGGGAAATTTTCAGCTATTACTCAAAAATTTACATTCTTTGTTGTGCTATCTGTCAGACAGAGGGAAGGAAATGGTTTCTGGGGATTTCAGTGTAGATTTTCTGAAAGAGTCTGATAGTTAACCAAATAAAAATTTCTAATGTTAAGAATGGTCTTTCTGATCATAATGCACAGCTGCTTACAGTATATTACATAGCTCCACGCAGTAATGCAAAACAGTACTCCAAAATAGTGCATTCAGTTAATGATTTAACAACTGCAAATTTTAGGGAAAGCTTGCAACAGTTAGACTGGGATGAGGTGTACAGGGAACCTAATGCTAATTTAAAATTTAAACGGATTCATGATACTTTTGTGAGTATATTTGAAAGCAGTTTCCCTAAGAAAACACTGAAATGTAACTGTAAGAAACCATCTAATAAGCCTTGGATTACTAAATGAATAATAATATCTTGTAAACAGAAAAGGGAAATGGATCTTTTAGCTAGAAGGAATAATGATCCAGAAAGAAATATTGTATTCACACTGTATTCAGAAAAGTTATTAAAATATCCAGAAGTATGTGCATTATGTCTGAGATTAGCACCTCTGATAGCAAAATTAAAACAATCTGGAATATTCTTAAAAGGGAAACAGGACAACTGAGAGCACAGTAAGACTGTATTTATGTCAAACTCAATGAAAAGTTTGTAAACAAAAAGTCAGAAGCAGAAAATATTTTTAATAATCAGTTTTTAACTGTTGTAGGGAAAATAGGATCCAGCTGTTCATTACCAAATGCAAGGCTGTGTTTGGAGGAGGCAGTACCTACGCAATTTGATAAACCTGAAATTCAACCAACCTCTCCTACTTAAATTAGGAAAATTAAAAATTCTCTCAAAAGTAAAAGCTCACCTGGGACTGATGGCAATTCCAACAGAGTACTAAAAGCTTGTTTCCAAGAGATAAATAGGATTCTCAGCCACATATGTAGTAGCTAACTGAAAAAGAACATTTTTCCAAATAGACAGGAATATGCTATTGTTAAATCATTGCATAAAAAGGAGGATATGTCTGCTGCTAACAACTATCATCCAATCTCTGCTCTGACAACTTTAGCCAAAATTCTTGAAAAAGTAATGTATTCAAGAGTATCTTCATATATTTGTAAAAATGAAGTACTAACAAAATGTCAGCTTGGTTTTCTAAATGGCTTCCAACACAAAATGCTATATATGCTTTCACTGATCAAATATTAAATGCTCTGAATAACCGAACACCACCTATTGGGATTTTTTCTGATCTCTGAAAGGTTCTTAACTGTGTGAATCATGAAATTATTCTACGTAAGCTTAAGTATTGTGGTATGAGTGGGACAGTGCACAAATGGTTTACTTCATATTTATCTGGAAAAATGCAGAAGGTTGAAATTAACAGTACAGATAGTCAGCCCATTGTCAACTTTAGGCATTTTCCATATTTACACGTAACTTGTACTTTACTTTGGAGAAGGAACTGTGTAGTGTGTGAGTCTTAAGTGAGTTCTTGTGTGTCCTAGAAACTTAACAAAGCAAGCCTTCATTTGTTTAGAAGTGCCGTGTTGTGCGATGCACATACCGATGCAAACATGAGTAAAATGAAAGTTCAAAATAGCACGATCTAAGGCTCCATGGAGGCCACTTCTAAAATATTTCAGAAAACTTGAACAAAACAATACAGTTCGCATAAGCTACGTGCTGTGTTTAGCATTGGTCGGTAAACAAAATGGCGGATGTGCCAGCCTGTGTTATTAGGAGCGCTATGATAGGTGAGGAATCGGCTGCTCAGGCCTTGGTTTGCAGATCTGTGAGGGATGAAAGTGCATTACCATAATACAGCAGCCTCACACATCTCTCATCCACCCCATCCATCCTATTATATCCCCAACACGTTATAGCCGGCCGGGGTGGCCAAGCGGTTCTAGGTGCTACAGTCTGGAACCGCGCGACCGCTACGGTCGCAGGTTTGAATCCTGCCTCGGGGCATGGATGTGTGTGATGTTCTTAGGTTAGTTAGGTTTAAGTAGTTCTAAGTTCTAGGGGACTGATGACCTCAGATGTTAAGTCCCATAGTGCTCAGAGTCATTTGAACCAATACGTTATCCCTTAATTAGAAGCTAGTGTACTTAGATGTATGCACATTTAATTTTTTTTTTTTATCCACGCCATTCAACAATTAACATTAATTTTACACCATTAAAACATTATTTTTAATAATCTGTGATGTATTCAGCTGCTGCAGTCTTAGAGGAAAGACCACTAGGATATTTTTGAAGAAAATTTAATGTCGTTTGATTTTGCGCGGAGAGCATTTTCAGTGGAAGCAGCAGTTTTTGAATTATTCAAGAAATGCATAAAAACTGATCTTTTAATGGCCCTTAGCCTCACACCCATACCCCCCTGTTTGGCATTATTAGTATGTTTTTTGTGGTACTATCGCTTACTACTATACAAAAATTTGCAACTACATGAACTTTTCCCCCTAATTTTCCTTCACTGACTGGACTACAATGGACAGCTTTAAAGAAGTTTCGCACTGACATTCAGCAAACTAAGTACCACTTAGCTGCATAATATGTCCTTCTCTTAAGCCACCAGTGAAGATGTCATGACCCATGAACTTGTTCTTTAATGTAGCTGCCATTACAGTCTAAGGTGACTAGCCTGCAATTTACTTAGTGTGGTTATTGCTCACTTTCTACTCACCTGACATTTATAATGTGGGACCTCTGTTCATTTCGTATCTTCATGGTTACACCCACAAATAGCACATAATCGTTTCACCTTCACTGTCCAGAACAATTGATATTATTTTCCACACTGACATATGGCCGACCCCACAGAATATGGAATGCGTACCCATTCCTGCTACATGAGTGACAACTAGCCATCGCTACATTACTTGATGCTGCCTTGGGTCAGTGTAACTTGAATTATTTCAAGTGGTATTGATGGAACTATTAGTTACTAGCTGAGCATTATAAGCAAACTGACCTGCTCCTACACTGAGTCTGGACTGGTCAAGAATATTGTAGTCAATGGTATGGTTACTTTAGCTGCTTAGAGAACAAGACTGCAGTTGTCCACTCTGCATTAATTTTTAACTGTACTCATCTGCATTCCAGTGAAGTTTTTACTGCTCCCCATCTGTTTACTCTACTGCCACACCATTGACATTGTTCTATCACCAGTTCTGTTTAGTTTTACATCATATAGTTTCTTACATATTGATCTCGGTAAGCTGGAAGAGACTAATTCCCAGAGAAGTTGTGGCGTAAATACCAGAGACTGGGTTCTGACACCCATCTCTTGAGTGCATAATGCTGAATTCACATCCCAGGCTTGGATACACGTGTCTCCGTTTACCAAACCTGATCCTGCATCTCACGCATACTGGTGCCAGTGTTGATGTCTTGTTGTTGGACACTGCTATGTTTCACTGAAAAGAGCAGATGCTGTGTCTCACCTTACAAGAGTGGCCCCAGGAATGTATATACTTGTACTTTTCAGCACCACCAGTATGGTAGTTCTCTCCTCCTCCCCCCCCCCCCTACACACACACACACAATCTTCAACTCACTGCCATCCCTCTTCTCTCTCCTTCCCACAAGACCCCAAACAGACAGATTTAATTCATATCTGTTCCCATTCCGAGGCTACCACTGAGCCATAGTTGCACTCACTCTTTCTTCCAGAAGCTCTGCAGAGTAGTAATGTTCTTCTCTGTCACAAATGAGATGAGTTTAAGAGTACTCCCTCTTTGATTATACACTGCCACATTACTGTTCTTTGGCAGGAAAGGCTTCACATTGTTACACTTTTATACCAGCACGCAGTGCGGCATTTTAACTTTCCTAGTGATTGCTGCCTTGAGAGTGCAACTATTCCATATACAGCCTTCTGCTTCAGGGGTATTTTTCAAATGCCTGAATAATATATTTTATGTCTTACCGTATGCGCTGATTTTCTCTGGAGTTAACCTAAACATCTTCCAACAAGAAGAATTTAAACTATAACAAGAGACCAGGCAACTATTATACTGTGCACCTATTCTGAAATGTTCTGGTCAAATAGGACCCCTCTATTCCCTGTAGAATATAGCTCAGATAATTCTTAACATTCAGGAGTGGTTGTGTAACATCACTGATGATGTTCGATATACATGAACAAAATGAGCTTGGTTTAATGCTGGTGGAGTTATCCTCATGACACTGTTTGGAACCCCTAACCATACTGATGCAGAGTGATGCAACTGTGCTATCCACTGTGCAACATCACTTGTTGCAAACATTCAGAGTACCATCACCCAGAAAACATGCAATTAGTACTCTTACAAGATGGACTGGTTGTTAATCCAGTACCCAACATATCAGGATGGTAGCAGCCATCTTGGTACACCGTTATGAGTGTTTCAAGAAATTTGTCAATCTAACCACTGAGCTGGAAATTTCTAAGGCTTTACAAGTCACATCTTTCAGTTAGGGTTGTAGCATAAGCTCATTCCTAGTGCGATGCCTGCCTAAGTGTTAATACACTACACCACCGCACAAATAACGACTCCATTATGAATGCTTTATTCTTTCAGATAATCTTTCTTACCGCACTATAACACTACTGCTTGAGTGCAACCATGGACATCTGCAGAAATTTTTCCATGACAGGGCAAAATTCCAAACTTGCCTTTTTTTTATGTCACTGGCTAGGTGAGTTTGAAAACATGTCCCACCTGTAGGTTCAAATCCTGCCTCGGGCATAGATGTGTGTGATGGCCTTAGGTTAGTTAGGTTTAAGTATTTCTAAGTTCTAGGGGACTGATGACCTCAGATAAGCAGTACACAAAACTCATTCTACTAAGTGATAGTTTTGGTATTTTTACAGTAGGTTACTTTGGTATCTGAGCAGCAAGCATATTTCAACAGTATTTGAAAAATAAATCTTTTTACGCTCTTATTGTGGATAAGGATGCCAATTGTTTGCATCAACAATCTGAATTTACATCATCGTATGAACCCTGGGGTGATTGCGCGGCGTCTCACAGACGCCAGGCACACTCACTATTGTTCATCAGAGATACTGGCGGACTTGTGGTGCCATCTACCTTGCAGTTAACTAAATGCAAACATATTAAGCTCATCAACATTGCGCTAATTGGAGTACAGTTTTGGAGGGAAGAGATTATTTCCGAAGCTGCATTGCTGGAGTCTAGCAGATGCCTGTGACCTTTGCAGTTACTAACAGTAAATATTTTTTTAATTTAATCAACTAAAGTAGGTGTTTACTTATCTTTAGATCCTATATGATCTCAGAGAAGACCTACTTCAGTCTGACAAATGCATGTGACAGGGAAATTGTACTGCAGCTATAGGAGCAAGATGATCAACTAGATGATGACTTCGGTGTTTATAGCATTGTAGAAGAAGACAGTGTGGAAACAAGAGAAGAAAATCCATCACTGGGAAAGACGCAGACTCCAGTGATAGTGACAGTGATAATCTTGTTTAGGAGGAGAATTGCGTACCATCACATTTCCGACTTTGATAAAGGTCGGATTGTAGCCTATCGCGATTGCGGTTTATCGTATCGCGAGATTGCTGCTCGCGTTGGTCGAGATCCAATGACAGTTAGCAGAATATGGAATCGGTGGGTTCAGGAGGGTAATATGGAATGCCGTGCTGGATACCAACGGCCTCGTATCACTAGCAGTCTAAATGACAGGCATCTTGTCCGCATGGCTGTAACAGATCGTGCAGCCACCTCTCGATCCCTGAATCAACAGATGGGGACGTTTGCAAGACAACAACTATCTGCACGAACAGTTGGACGACATATGCAGCAGCATGGACTATCAGCTCGGAGACCATGGCTGCGGTTACCCTTGATGCTGCATCACAGACAGGAGCGCCTGCGATGGTGTACTCAATGACGAACCTGGGTGCACGAATGGCAAAAAGTCATTTTTTCAGATGAATCCCGATTCTGTTTACTGCATCATGATTGTCACAGCCGTGTTTGGCGACACCGCGGTGAACGCACATGGGAAGTGTGTATTCGTCATCGCCATACTGGCGTAACACCCGGCATGATGCTATGGGGTGCCATTGGTTACACGTCTCGGTCACCTCTTGTTCGCATTGACGGCACTTTGAGCAGTGGACATTACATTTCAGATGTGTTATGACCCGTGGCTCTACCCTTCATTCGATCCCTGCGAAACCCTACATTTCAGTAGGATAATGGATGACCGCATGTTGCAGGTCCTGTACGGGCCTTTCTGGATACAGAAAATGTTCAACTGCTGCCCTGGCCAGCACATTCTCCAGATCTCTCACCAACTGAAAACGTCTGGTCAATGGTGGCCGAGCAACTGACTCATCACAATACGCCAGTGACTACTCTTGATGAATTGTGGTATCATGTTGAAGCTGCATGGGCAGCTGTACCTGTACATGCTATCCAAGCCCTGTTTGACACAGGATCTATGCACCTAAATTGCGTGAAAATGTAATCACATGTCAGTTGTAGTATAATATATTTGTCCAATGAATACCCGTTTATCATCTGCATTTCTTCTTGGTGTAGCAATTTTAATGGCCAGTAGTGTAGTTGCCTTCACCAAATCAGCCAGCCCAGAACTGTCAGAAATGAAGCGGAGTCTTTAAGGTGCCCAGCAATGCTCCAGTGGTCAGTTGACTTCATACCTAGTATGTTCTCTGAGTTATAACTTAGAATTGATGACAATTAAATTTAGAGAGACGATGAAAGAGAATTACTGTAATAAAAAAATATTCTCCTTATAAAACAGTAAGGGGGTGGTGTAGCACTAGGAAAAAAAGTGGGGGCCAGCGTCACCCACGTTCCCTCTCTTATACACCCCTGCCTTTGTGCTATCAGGAACTAGGCGTGATCTAACCACAGACAATTGGTATACTTCCTTACAATTAGCTGATGACTTACTTCAGAAGAATCTTACTCTGGTTGGAACTACGAGGACGAATGTATTTGAAGTTCCCCCAGAGTTTACGCAAACAAAGAACGAGAAGGTGGGAAAAACACTGGTTTTCAAACACACTCAACTTTTACGTCATATGTCGCTAAGAAAAACAAGGCAGTTCTGATACTCTTCACAATGCAGCATGATAATACAATTGCTGCTACAGCTGGTGATGAGAAAAAGCTAGAAATGGTAACCTCTTACGACGCTATAAAATCAGGAGTCGATACTGTCTGCCAGCAGCATAGTACTTATAGTGTATCCAGAATGACCAATAGATGGCCTATGATGATTTTTTATAGCGTGTTGAACATTAGAACAATAAATGCACAAATAATATACCATGCAAATAATACTGATGCTAGCACCAGGCACTCTTAGTTTCTAAAACTTATGGCGCGTAATCTTGTTGACGATTATTTGTGTCGACGTTCTCAGCATTCATCATTGTCAAGAGATCTCAGACAACACATTCAGAGTCTTTTTTGCAGATGAAGGTGCTGTCCAACCCACATAAAGAGGACTGAGGCTCAAAAAGACAGAGAAGCTGCGTATGCGGTCGTTCAAAAAAACGGTAGGCCTACCCCAAGTATAGATGCCACAGGTGTAAAAAGTTCCTCTGTTTAGAACATGCACGAAAAGTGTGCGCTTACTGCAAATTGTACGGCTCATTGAATGCGATATTTCTGTTACAGGTTGTACAGTTCATTAAGTATGAATGCTTTCATATAAGGACTATCAATTTTCTGAAAAGTGTGTTATAATGGTTCATCACCTTTGTGATGAACGAGACTGAAAACTGCGTAATGTGACAATCAACAGCTTTGTCATGTATATTTATACCTAAAAATCAGAAAAATAAAATGTATTCCATTGGTCAGAATGTGCACACCTCTCTCATTTTACTTAATTAGTACTGTTCCCTTATAAATTTTGACAGATGGAACGAAATATACTTTCTTACCGCAAAAATTCAGTTGACATCTGCAAGGTGCCACCTGACCTATTATGAAACATTATCCCACGTGACCACTGCAGGGTTATTCAGGATATCCAATACTTTATGAAAGAAAGCTAGAATATATTCACAAAAGAAATTTATTCACATTTCCATAATGTTAGGTTGAAACTGAAAATTAGAAATCTGCAACAGGAAAAAATTCAGAATCATTGACAAAATCATACTGCATATCAACAAAATTTCCACATTAACACTGCCTGAAGTGAATAAACATGAAATAAACTTTACAAAAGACTTATTTATCTCCTATGCCATCCATAACACTTTGTTTACAGAACTTCACTCCTGCTGATATTAATGGATTTTTTTTGCATTACTTTCAAGGTTTATATTTTTTAGTGTCAATTGGCTTAACTGACATAAAACAAAATGTGTATTGGAAGTTACATTTTGTTAGGTTGATTATGTGAAGTGTGGGCCAATATATTGCCAGATGAATGTGGGACGCCTCCAAAAATCGTTCTCTAATTGGCTGGCAGAATCAACTTTTAGCAGCCTGGGAGTTCACAAAGATAATTCTCATATGTCCATCTTGTCAAACTATTGAAGATCACATCAACTGCAGTGCACAGTTCATAGCTCTGTGTTTGTGTGGTGTGCTGTGTTGCACCCCTGTGCACCATTACTGGAGCACGTAATTTATTCTTTTTCGACTTCTGGCAAAGAAATTTTTTTTTTTTTTTTTTTTTTTGACTAATTTGTTCAGGATTAAGTATAAATGTACACACCTAAAATATAGCATGGCTGTGTTCTCCCGAATGTATTACAGTAGCTCTGCCATGTACAATTCAGATTTTCTTTTCCCACAGAGAAACGATAAAGTACTTTAGCGATTCCATTTTGCATTAAGGGAAGAGGGCGCCCTTATTGAAATTTGGGACGGATGACTGGCACATATACAGTTGTCATGTTTATTGTGTTAGGAAGAGGCAATGGAAGCCATGCTCCATGGTGTTAGCTGCAATATTTCTCGACTTCTGTAGTGAATAAAAAGGCTGTACACAAATTCCAGGCGGGATGCAATAAGATACTTTTATATTGGAGTCTTGTCTACTGTAATAATAAGCAGTTCCCCCGTCATCTGTAGTGCTTTACATATGCATAACACCTGGAAGATGCATAATTTTCTAATTGTCAGTAGGGATCATCAGAGGCACTTGACAATGTCCCTAGCTGACCTCCATTGTTGTATTCAGGCTTGGAACCAGACCCGTTTTAATATAATTTCCCCAACTAGAGTCCACAACTGAAATCACGCTCTTATTACCTGAAGCTTCCACACCACCTTGTCCATGCGCAGTAACTTCTAAACCGTACCGACTTCTGTAACTGCCACAATGGTGTTCTACAAGTTACTTTCGTCATTTACTCATATCACATCAACTTACCTGACACCAGCCTATTATTTAAATGTTTTTTTTAATTATTTACTGCTCTTGATGTGATGTATGAGGGAAGGTTACACAAGATAATTTTTTCCTCCCCTTTTGTTTATATTTGAGTCTTGTCTACTGTAATGATGAGTCATCAATATGGATGAAATCATGAATAAGCTTCACTAGCTGGGTAGTACTATTCCATTCACCTGCCTTACATTTAAGGACAAAGTGGGCAGCTGCAGATTTTTCACTGAGGCAGCATGAATTTCGAAAATCCATATTTGTGTGCTGTGCATATGCACACTGGGATATGAGGAAAGTACAACTTCACTATTTTGTCACTTTACGACACCCAGCTGTTTAAAAAAATTGTGCTTGTTTAATACAATAACAGATGTTTATACTCATTTGTCGAGGTTTGTGTATTTTACAACATCAATGAGAGAAATGTAAATGTGTCCTATCATCCCCCCTCCCCCCCCCCTCCCACACACACACCAATCTTGATTACTTCTGTTGGGAATCAAATACTGGATGAACTCAGGAGTATTGTATACCTACCCCCAACAAGATGTGAGTTTGCCTGTTGTATTCAAAATAATAAGAGTTTTAAATTGTAAGGTATGTTCTGCTTAAAGTTTGAAAGAAAACAAAGGAAAGAGAAGAGCTTAAATTTGTTATTACTTTCACTAATAGCTATACCATTTCATATGTTTAATCTTCCTTATTGACATGAGGTTTTGTGGAACTTTAACAGCTGCATAGGAGCATTGTTTTCATAGCAATTTAGTTTGTGTGTGAATGCAATCCCAAATTAAACATTCTTGTAGGAAATGTAGTGATGTCAAAGTTCTTATAATGTTATCAGAACTGTTAGAAAACAACACATGAATAGAAGAGTGTGTGCCAAAATGGTCAATGTATAAAACCCTTATACATTTATGTAATGACTATAATTGTAGTTTTAAGGGAAATGACTATACTAGCAATAAAGGGTGGAGGAAGCCAGTGTCAGAGATTGTTGTAAGATACTAAAAGCATTTTATTCTCTTTACTTGGTCTAATGTTAAGTTAATTCAGCAAGGACTTGCCATGGAAAGATTGGAAACCACCTTCTAAATGGTGCATTTGAAATACACCCAACATGAAGGGTGACTTTTTGGATTTATTTCAAAAACGGATTATACTTCAATCTTGCTGAACACTTTAATAGAAACTTATCATGCTTCAGCATTTTAAGTCAATTATCTCTAATTTGTCTAGTTTAGTTTTGTACCGAGCCTACAGTGCACTGGGTATGGTAAATTATTGGGAATTTTTCACCATGGTTCACTCTGAAGGAAAAATGTGTCAGATACCTATTATTTCCATCAAATTTTGAAAAACTTTGAATTTTAAGACATAAACTGTCATACTTAATTACTAGTATCTATGGTTAGTTATTTAGGTTTTGATACTTATTGTTGTTACAACTGGTAACTAAATGTAACTCCTGTGCAGCTCGTAGCTGAGGCTACTGCGCCCCTTATATGCTAAGGAATATTTTAGCCTAGCAACCAGTGCTCTAGGCTCATACTAGTTGTACAAATATTGCAGAAGAACTCTGTGGTCATCTCTTGAGCTAGCCTGCTGCTATATGAGGCACCATCTTGCCCATGACCCAACCACCTAGCCAACCCTTGATCCGCTTAAGCTACCTCACTCCAACCACATCATATATTACCATAAAGGCCTGCATATTAATACGAACTACATTACCCTTGTTGCCTATTATGCATCACCTTCTGAAAAATTCTGAGAAATATAATTGCATGTAACCCTTATTATTAACGGCCCTCATCCAGGTAATCTATCTGTCCATGGAAGCTTGTGATGAGCTGCAAATATTGTAGTCACCACTTCTATGGAAAGTGAAAGGATTTCTAAGCCACTGTCAGACTATGGAGTACTGGGATAATTTACTAACAATTTGAAAATTTTTCTTAACACTTGATTTCACAGCCAGTCCTTGGCACTCCCTCGCATGTATTCTTATATCAAATTCAACTAGTAATTCAGTCTAGAAGTGTTTCACTAATAAGGATATTGACAGGATAAGCTTTCCTGCATGGTGATGTAGCCAATAGAGTGAGTGAAGAAGTCTCATGTATTGGATGGGGAATGTGAGCAGAGCATGGATTGTGGCTGTAATGCACTCTCAGCTCTTGAACCAGCATGAAAAACTTCTCACTTCTACTCCTTTCCCAGTTTTGGACTTTTTTCTATAATTTAATTGGTCATTATGAATGATTAGTGGCTAATTCACTATCTCTAGGGCACATCCAATTGCATAGTATATTATTATTTTAATTCTTAAACTTCCTGTTCCATTTTCACATGGATTGGGCACCCCAGTCCTTGTATATACAGACAGTTTCTTACAATTTGGCCCATTGTACACTTGTACAGAACCTTCTGCAGCAGCAGTTTCTTACATTTTGTGCTACTGGTCAGAAATAAAATGTTATTCCATAAATAATGGATGTTGATATTGCTCATCCATATTTCTCACTAGATACCAAATTACTGGCAATTATCTCCCACCATGTCAGTTTGCAAAATTTCACCTGGGCATCTAAAACCACATTTAGGCATTTCCTCAGGTTTTATATGCCTTCTGATACAGTGAACATGAGTTGCTTGAAGTGTCATTTCAGGCAAAACAGTAGATTATTGCATTTGCATGGCAGATGAGACAGACGTTTGGATTTTAATTGCTGATATCTGTACACTAAATATGACAATAAGGGGATGAGGAATACAGCATATGTTTGTGATGGTCTTTGTTTCCATAAAGTCAAATGTTTCATTGGGCACCAAGAAAGGAATTTTGCCTGCCTTTTCCAAGAATTTACAGAGAACATTTCATTGCTGTCTTTCTCAAAGCAGGTAACACACAGCAAGTCAGGTGTTACTGTATATTCCACAATGGCATGTGACTCTTTACTGTATCACCTTCACATAGGACAAGGACAAGGCACTTTTTCTAAGGAGTCTCAGCCCATGATACATTTATAGTATTGCAATAGTAAGAAAAACATAAAAACTTCACTTCTTTATTTGCTAAAGTTATTGTCACAACACTTGGAAATGTACTTAATTGTTAACTAAAATGGTATTCTGGTACATAAATGAATAAATTCTATGAGAAGTAAGGACATGTACAATACAATATTTTATAATCTCATCCCAAGGAAGACTCATACAATTACATTGGTAAGGAAGTTACATGAACTATGATTCTTTACTCGCTAAAACTATTACAATAACATTTGTAAACCAATTTTTTTACTTACTAAAACAGTATAATTAAATGAATAAATGCTACTAGAAATAAAGCTGTGTATAACAAAATATATTATAAAATTTGATATTTGACATGTGTCTTACATTATCACATAATTGCCACTGACATCACATCAAAGTTCCTTCAGCAACTATTATAGAACATTGCAGCACTGTGCAAGATGACATACAATGAAAAATTCCTATCACTACTGCTGAAGGTACATGCTGTAGGAAGATTTATTGAACATGCTGTATGAATAGTTTATATGACACATGTATCAACAAACTTACTTTGGGTAGCATATAACTTGAAGTAGTTGTGAAGAGTCATTATAATTATACTAAATTCCTTGAAAGTTCAGATTTAATGTAGTATATTATCAAAAAACATGATAAAAAATTAAACTTTTAAAGTTAATATATTAAACTACTGCTGGTAACAATAAACATTTTTGCATCACCAACTTAGTGTATGTCAAAAAGTCCTCTTGCTCCATGTATTCTGCATTGAAGTCTGAAAAATAGTAATGCCTGCTTCAGTTAAATGCATATAAGTGTAATGTAGCTGAATTATGAACAAAATTTATCATTTTGAGAAGAGTAAAGGCTAATGAACTGTCAGAAAGGTCAAAATCAATTTTTCAAATCATACCATTACTGTGTTGGAGTGAGATGAAATAAAGTATCCTGTAAAGTATGCAGCAGAAATGAAAACATAATGGGAAATGAAAACAAAAACAACATACGAAAGATGAGACAAATAAAAGCTCTACATGATACTTTTATATTCCACTGTGAACTCTCTTTCCACCACAGTCATTCAAAAACACTTCATAGCCCAACTCAGAGCTTCCATCTGCCCCTGCTCAATCATGTTCCTAATATTCAAAGCTCCATGGAAGTCTTGCTGCATAACTTTCTGGATGAATGCTATCCTGCAGAGTGTAATTTTAAGTCTGAATAAAACCCTACTCAGTTGCTAACCCAGACTCCACAATATCCTTCATCCAAGAGATGTACTGGAGAACTTCTGCAATGTTTAGAAGAGTGGAAGAGACGTTCTGGCAGTTTTGTGAATCGAGTAGGAGATTGGGGAGTTTTTAAATCTCGTAGTTGACAAGCCGAAGGTATGGGCTTGAATGTACATTTTATTCTCCAGGAGGTACCAGTACAATTCATGCTCTGATGCAGAGGAAACGTTTCATCTCACTTCAAAGATATTCCTGACAAATATTTGGGCCACCAATATGATGTCTCATTAACAGGTATTCTGCTGGTTTAAAGGAATGCAGACCACTGATTTACAAACCCTTTGAATTTTAAGTATTAGCAAATCTTGTAGTTTACACACTTGCGACAAAAGTAAGTAATTTTCACTGTGATTCCCACTGACTCATTGTTTAATCTCTGGAGATGCCAGGAAAGATACAAATAAACAAAACTACTTTCAAATAGACGGTCAGGCACCAACAAAGATCCACTTTAAGATATTTAAGACAGTGAGTATACAGGGTCAGTCACTAACTATTGCCACCTAGAATAATTCCGAAAGTATGATAGTAGCTGAAAAGTTTGTGGGGCAAATGTTGCATGGGACAACGGGGGCCATAATATGACGCTGGTTTTTTGGTGCTAGGTGGAGTATGATATATGAAGGTCAACTTTGTTTTTTTTTTATTTGGAATGCTATAATTTGGTACTTATTTTCTGATAGCAGTTATCAAGATGAGTCCAATGATGTGTAATAGTAAGGTCTTTGATGGTCAATGATGGTCAAAAAGGTGGCATGAACGTCCATTTGCAGAAGGTGTTCAAAGTAATGAGCACTGGTATCAATAGATTGCTGCAACCTTCATCATGGATTGAATGGTATTCCTTATCACTTCAGCACTTATTGAAGCACATGCTCTGAGAATTCTTTCTCATATACAGTGCAAATAGTAAATATTCACCAAATATGATGTATCCATCTAACATGCCATTGACATGTAAACACCATTTGATAGTTTCACAATACAACACTAATAGGAATGGTAAGACTAGTACCATTGAATCAATCAAATGTGAATGATGCATTCCTTTGAAGAACAAGCCGATATGCTTCTCAGTTACAGAGAATGCCAACGAAATTCAGTGAGAGCTAGAGACTTATATGCTGAATGATATCCTCAGTGTACTCACCCTACACGTCATACATTTAAATATGCGTAATGTAAATTGACAACAACTGGATCTTTAACGCATCGACAGCATATCTGGCAAAGGAAAGTTACTAATGAGAAAACAGAAATTGGTACTCTTGCCACTGTAGTTCAAGATCCTTGTAATAGTTCACATCAAATTACAAGGGAATCTGGCATGAGGCAGAGTAGTGTTGCTCGTGTTCTGCATCACCAGAAATATCATCCTTACCATATCAGTCTCCAGCAAGAATTAACTGGTATGAATTGTATGCGTCACACTGAATTCTGCCAATGGGCTCAATTTCAGATTCAGAGGGATGACGCATTTATTAATTTGATTTTATTTACTGATGAGGTTACATTCAAGATCCATGGAAACGTTAATTTGCGTAGCATGCATTATTGGGCAACTGAAAATCCATGCTAGCTGCGGCAAGTTGCACACCAAAAACCGTGGTCGGTCAGTGTATGGTGTGGGATTCTGGAGGACAGAATTATAGGCCCATATTTCATCAATAGAAATCTTAATGGTAGGAAGTACACCACATTCCTGCAAGAAACATTAGGTCTGTTATTGGTAGAAATACCTTTAGGAACAAGGGACAGAATGTGGTATCAACACGATGGATGTGCAGCACATTTTTCACTGATGGCTAGAAATGAGTTGATGAGGTTGTATGAATGTAACCTCATTACAGAGACAATTCCTAAATCATTGGATTGGACACAGAGGAGATGTGATGTGGCTGGCTCATTCACCAGACTTGACACCTCTGGATTTTTTTTTCTTGTGGGGATTCGTAAAAGACATTGTTTATAAAGACGTTCCAACTACGCATGAAGATATGCGAGAGCAAATTGTCAGCGCATGTGCTTCGATAAGTGCCGATGTGATAAGGAATACCACTCAATCCATGAAAAGAAGATAGCGGCACTGCATTGACATCAATGGTCATCACTTCAAACACCTTCTGTAAATGGACGTTCATGCAACCTTTTTGACCTTCGTTGATCTCCAAAGACCTTAGTGTTACACATCATTGTAGTCATTTCGATAGCAGCTATGAGAAAATAAGTACCAAACTATAGCATCCCATTTAAAGAATCAGAGTTGACCTTCATACGTCTGAAGTGGCCCCACCTAGCAACACAAAACCAATGTCATATTATGGCCCCCGTTGTGCCATGAAACGTTTGTCCCACAAACTTTTCAGCTCCTATCATACTTTCTGGGTTATTCTTGGCAGCAATAGTTAGTGACTCACCCTGAATAGTAACAGAGTGAACAGCTAATTTTTGTGTGAAATAAATTCTCAGATAGGTCAAAATCAATTTTTCAAATCACACAATTACTGCGTTGAAATGAGATGAAATAAAATATCCTGTAAAGTATGCAGCACAATTTCTAGAAACTCTGAATTAGATTACAGATACATTTCTTCATCTGTTGTTAGCTGTGAATCAGTTTGTATCATTTTAACTTTTGATGAAGTGTATGACATGCATATGTAGCACTTTGATATCAAAAGTGCATTTACTAATGGGAAGCTATAAGAAGAGATTTTATGAAACAACCTCAGTGTTTCAGTAGCAATAATACAAATTAATATTGCACATTAAGGAAAAGTCTTTATGGGCCAAAGCACTCTCCCTGGTGTTGCAATTAAAAATTTGTTCATTTTATTAAGGTTTCTGATTTCAAACACAAGATTCATTTCAGTATCACAGTTGATCCCAAATACTTTGTTGAACTGGAAATCTGACAAAACTGTGGCAGTAAGGAACTATTAATTCGGCAAGAGGGCTACATTAGACACCTCTTAGAGAAGTTTAAAGAAAACAGTTATAATCCATGTGTTTCCCCTGTTGATTACATTTCACAGTTACACTTAGGACAATTGCCTAGCTAATGAATACTCAATAACTTTCAAATACAGATACATGTGAACAGGTAGACATGATCTTTCCAGATTTCAGAAAGGTTTTCAGCAACATATCCTATCATAAACTAATAACCAAAATATGATCACACACAGTATAGTCATATGTATGTGATTTTCTTGATGAATATTTGTCTAACAAGAGTCAATACATTATACTCGATGGTGAATCTTCTACAGAAATGAAAATAACAGTAGGTGTGTCCCTAGAAAGTGTAACTGCATCTTTAATTTATGAGAGTCAGCAGCACCATGAGATATTTCACTGACAACACTGCTGTCTAAAGGAAA
Organism: Schistocerca serialis cubense; assembly: GCF_023864345.2. Lineage (NCBI taxonomy): Eukaryota > Metazoa > Arthropoda > Insecta > Orthoptera > Acrididae > Schistocerca > Schistocerca serialis. The sequence goes on along the minus strand of NC_064640.1, from coordinate 690,082,920 downwards.
GGGTCATCATTAGGCAACTGCAAGGAAATGCCGAGAGATTTGGATAAAATTTTCACTTAGTGTAATAAATGGTGGAACATAAGATAGTATATGTAAGGAAGAGAAAGAACCAGATAGTATATAATTACAAGTAAAGTGGTGAACATCTTGTGCATATCATACCACATAAGTATTTAGGAATGACATTGAGAAGCAATATGAAATGAGATAATAATGTAAAAACAGAATTAGGGAATTAATCTGAAGAGTCAGATTTGCTGGAAGGGTTCTGGGATAGTTCAGTGCAAGCCTAAAGGTGGGGTCCTTATCAAATAAGTCTGACCATAGACATCAAATAAATTAAGAGTCTCACTACTAAGATAGTAACAGAATGGCATAACCAAAATGAAATTGTACCAAAGAAGCTGAAGAAACTTAAATGGAGATCGCAGGACAAAAGACATGATGGATAAGTGTAGCGAACCCGTATTTGAGGAAGAGTTTGTGACCATCCTGCTGACACCATTACATGTCTCGGATAGGGATCTAAAGAAAATTATGAAAGAAATTAGGGTGTACACAGAGGCACGTAGGACTACACTTTTGCCTAACTCAACAAGTGAATGGAATAGAAAAGAAAACAGCTTATACTATTACAAACTACCTTCCAACATGCATTGTACACTGGCTTACACAAATTTAGAAGACAACTGAAAAATATCCTTTTATCGGGCAGTAGATCAGTTGGTTATTACAGTTACTGTAAGATGAGATGGTATGTTTCAAACAGACAGGGTAGCAATTTTCTTAACAACCATGGATCTGAACACTGGCCTGCTTTTATACACATACTAAAGAACCTTCAAAATACAAGATGAAAGGTAAAAAGTAAAACAGTAATAATCTCAAATTTGGTGTACAGTCACACTCTGAATTTTTGGAGGATAATGGTACTGATGTATGAACAACAAGGTAAATAATACCTTAATTTTAAAATTAATCATTGTCTTTTTTAAATAAATGTAATGTTCCCCTCAACATGCCTAGAAACTATTAGAACAATGAGTGATGGCTGTATGGCCTTCAGAAAAAATGTCCATGTGAGTGTATTGTCTAGTGGACTTGTTACCTAGTTGCCTCACAGATAAAATTCTACTAGCCAGACTCCCTCCAAAGCAGGTTGTGTTGTAGTGTGTGAGGCAGCTGATAAAATAACATGGGTTTGCATACAGCTCTAGAAGCCTGGTGTGAAAACATGAAGCAACATTCAACTCTTTATGGACAATGAAAGTAATTTATGATTGATGAAAATGAATAAGTATCATAAAATGCCAAATAATTGACACAAAATATCACTCTACTCATGAAAGTGAGTCTTATGTGGTCTTATGTCAGATCAGAACTTCAACTAGTAGACATATTTACAAAGTCACTATCAAAAATGAAAGTAGGAGACAAACTGCATATTATTATCAACTGCTTCTTTAAAATCAGCATACCAGAGTGATAATGTAGCATAGTATGGCTTCTTGTCCTGATTATCTTTCACTGTCGCTTTGCAACTTTGAATAACTTTGATTGTATCTTTGGTAATGTTTACAGCTTAGACACACTTTATCCCAATTTACTTCAGTTCTTTTTTTGTAATAAGGCATGAAGTGTCCGAAGTAGTCATGTGCTCCCATACCAAAACAATAAAAGCAGTGATCTATGAACCTGTTACAAGTTACTGCCACTCTGACAACAAAACATCACACCTAAGAACATTTGTAATTCTGTTAATGTAAATCCTTTTGCTATAAGCTATAGTTGAAATACATAATGACTGTGGCTTACCTTCTATTTGGATCCCAAACTCTGCACATCATTTGTCATTATTTAAGATCTTTGCTGGAAGCTGCAGTGCATCCACTGATCTGGTCCATAGTTTTTTAAAAATTTGCATAGTGAAGTATTACATTATTCAATGAATGGGTGGCCATTTATCATAATAAATCTAATGTCTGATGATCTGGACTTTAATGTTTAAAATAATCCTGAATGGTTACTTTAGTCCCCTTGGCCAAGTCACAATTGACTAATTGACCTCTGCCTCCAACTCCTTCACCTCCTTCTCATCCAGTTTCTTTTCCTTCACTTTCTTCACCTTTACCTCATCGTCCTCAAACGACTTCTTTTTCAATTTGTCCTTCTGTAGCTCCTCTTGCTCCAATTGATTCTCTGTTTCGAGCTCCTCCACCTCCTTTTCCTCCACCTCCTTTTCCTTCACCTTCTCCACCTTGACCTCATGCTCCTCAAACAGCTTCTTCTCCTCTCCCTCCAGCTGATGTTCCTTCATGTCTGGCTTCTTCACATTCACTTCCACCATCTTATTTCCTGTCTCTCCCTTCTTCAGCACTCTCGCCACTTGCTCATACCTCTTTTCCTCCTCCACACCTTGTAACTTACACCAATAGCCCACACGCAGCATCTTGATATATGCCACATTCTGTCAAAAGGAATAAATTGTTAGTATCCAAATAAGCAGCAGTACAATATGAGCAATTATAAACAGAAAAGAATGAGCTTTAGCCTCAGAATGAAGTGTATGTGTCTGTGTTCCATATAAGCTTTAGAATTCCTGAAGAAATTTCAATAAAATATGCTACACATATGATTTAGTGCCAATAGACAATTAATACAGTAGTATGACACCTCTAATATTAAGGGTGTGGTGGGAGTCAAAATATTATATGTAAAAATAATTGAAAAATGAATATATTAGTGTTGGAGTTTTTCAGGATGCTACGTTAATTGGTTACAATCACAGTGATATTTAAATGCTGCAGATGGACATGGTGGTAGGAAGCAGTGACATGTATTTTATTTATTTAAGCTGATATGAAAAGAGTCATTAGGCTCTCTCTTACAACAGACCAGGCTTCCACACATACAGTATCTTTTTTACATCATAGTTACGTAAGAAATAACAATTTTAATATGACAAATATAAAATGATTTAAGTCACTATAGTGACAATGTGAGTAGATAATGCTGACTACAAACTAATATAGTTAATACTGGTAGTACATCTACTATTGCTGCTGCTGCCACTACTAATGATAACAGCATTAATAATAATAATAATAATAATAATAATAATAATAATTATTATTATTATTATTATTTCATAATAATGACATTAATAATAACAACAACAGTGGCAAATATAAAAAGAATTATTGGTGTACAAAATAGATGCTTTCTGATACAGCGAATCCTGGAGAAAGGAAATTTAAGGAGTCTGTACCTGCTAAGAGTACTGGGAAAGGATGAATAAAGGTAACAGGTGGATACAGGAACAATGGTATTATTATTGTCACTTTGGTAGATGTGTGATTAACTGACTTCTGAAGCTGGAGATACTATCTGATTCTCTATTATAATGCTGGAGGCTATTCCACACTCAAGTTCCTGCTGCTGAGAAGGACTTCAAGAAAGTGGGTGAACAATGGATTGGCACAAATAGGACTTTGCTCTGATAGGAATGTTCTTCAGATAAGAGTGTCAAGGTTGATGAGATATATGAGGGACAGCCTAATTAGTAAGAAAGCAGGGAAGACAGAGTGTCTGGAAATTTCTGTCCCCATCTGCACACAGCCTGGATAGCTATCTGTACGATGGTGTAATATGATCAAAGACTTGAACATCACAGATATAAATAACACATCTGTTAATAACCTGTTCCAGGCACCATGAGTTATTCTGAGAAAGACCTGTAATCAATATTTGAAAGTATAAGAGTTTTACAAGTTTCTTTTTTAGGTCAAAAGGGAAGAGCTTATTATATTTTTGCCGAGCATGGAGAGCTGTCAATGCCTTCTTGCAAACTGCAGTTATGTCTTGTCTTATCTTATAATGGATATATATTGGATCTAATGGCAACAAACAGACCTGAGCTCTTAGATATGTTTACATTGAAACTGGTATCAGTGACCATGATGCAACTGTGGCATCAATGATCACCAAAGCACAAAGGAGAACTAAACCAATCAGAAATATATACATGTTCACTAAATTAGATTAAAAAAAAAAAAAAACATTGGTGTCATATGTCAATGAGGAACTTGAAACTTTCAGCACAGGGGAGGAGCATGTAGAGGAACATTGGCTCAAGTTAAAGAGAATACTTGGTCATGACTGGGTGGATATGTACCCAGTTCATAATGGGAGGGAACCTCCATGGTATACAGTCACCATAAAGAAACATCTAAAGACTCAGAGATTACTGCATATAGGTGCAAAACAAAGCATAAAGCTATTGAGAGGGAGATGCTGAATGAAATGAGTTTGGCTGTCAAGTGAGCAGTGCATAATGGCTTCAATGACAAACATAGTAAAATATTTTCAAGTGAGCTTTCACACAAGCCAAAGAAATTCTGGTCATGTGTAAAGGCTGTTAGTGGCACCAGAGTTAGGGCCCAATCCCTAGCAAATGAGACAGGAACTGAAATTGAGGGCAGCAAACCAAAAGCTGAAATGCTTAACTCCATTTTCAAATGTTTCTTTACAAAGCAAAACCCAGGAGAACTGCCCCAATTTAATCCTTGTACTATTGGAGACATAAATGGAAAAGTATTAGTTTCAGTGGTGTTGAGAAACAGCTGAAATCATTCAAACTGAACAAAGCCCAGGTCCTGATGGAATCCCTGTGAGATTCTATACTAAATTTGTGGCTGAGTTAGCCCCTCTTCTAACTATAATCTATCATAGATCTCTGAAACAAAAACCATGCCCCACTCTTGAAAAAAGGCACAACTCACACCTATCTACAAGAAGGGTAGATTACCCATCCTCTTGGAAAAAGGCATAACTCACACCTATCTACAAGAAGGGTAGATTACTCATCCACAAAACCATCATCCAATATTCTTGACATTGATTTTTTGTATAATCTTAGAACATATTCTAAGCTCAAGCATAATGAGGTAACTTAAACAGAATGATTTTTTCAATACCAACCAGCTGGTATTTCAAAAGCATCGATGATGTGAAAACCAACGTGTACTTTTCTCGCATAACATACTTAAAGCTTTGAATCAGGCAACCAGGTAGATGCAGTATTTCTTGATTTCCGAGAAGCATTTGACTCAGTACCACACCTAAGCTTATTGTCAAAAGTATGAACATATTGGGTAGGAAGACAATAGTTCAGTTCTTGGTCTTATGTCAGATCAGAACTTCAACTAGTAGACATATTTACAAAGTCACTATCAAAAATGAAAGTAGGAGACAAACTGCATATTGTTATCAACTGCTTCTTTAAAACCAGCATACCAGAGTGATAATGTAGCATAGTATGGCTTCTTGTCCTGATTATCTTTTACTGTCGCTTTGCAACTTTGAATAACTGGATTGACAATTTTTTGGTAGGGAGGTCATAGCATGTTATCTTCGATGCAGAGTCATTGTCACATGTAGAGGTAACTTTGGTTGTCTCCCAGGGAAGTGTGTTCAGAAACTTGCTGTTGATGTTGTATGTTAACAACCTTGCAGGCAATATTAATAGTAAAATCAGGCTTGAAGGTGATGCTGTTATCTATAATGATGTACTATCTGAAAGAAACTGCATAAATAATCAGTCAAGCCTTGATAAGATTTTAAAGTGGTGCAAAGATTGGCAGCTTGCTCTAAATGTTCCGAAATGTAAGATTGTGAACACCACAAAATGAAAAAATGTATTATCCTATGACTATAATATTAATGAGTCAGAGCTGAAATCTACCAACTCATATAAATTATTGGGCGTAATGTTTTGGAGGGATATGAAATGGAATGATCACATACATTCAGTCGTAGGTAAAGCAGGTGGTAGACTTCGGTATATTGGTAGAATATTGGGGAAGTGCAATCAATGTACAAAGGAGTGTGCTTACGAATCACTCATGCAACCTGTTCTAGAATATTACCCAAGTGTGTGGAAACTGTGGCTCATAGGACTGACAGGAGGTATAAAACGTATACAGAGAACGGCAGTGCAAATGGTCATGATTGTTTAATCCATGTGAGAGTGTCACAGAGATACTGAAGGAACTGAACTGGAAGACTCTTGAAGACAGACATAAACTATACTGAGAAAATCTGTTAAAAAAGTTTCAAGAAGCAGCATTAAATGATTAACCTAAGAATAAGCTACAACCTCCTACGCATCGCTCAGATGGGGATTGTGAGGATAAGATCAGAATAATTACTGCATGCACAGAGGCATTCAAACAATCATTCTTCCCAAACTCCATACATGAATGGAACAGAAAAACACTGTAATAACTGTTACAGTGGGACATAATCTCTGCCATGTGTCTCACTGTGGTTTGCAGAGTACAGATGTAGACATAGATGTAGATATGCGGTCAGTACACTTTAGATTTTGATGTATTATTGCTCCTAGACTCTTTTCTGAGGGAGAGAAGTTGATATGTGTTTCATTCAGCGTTAAGGATGGTAGGGGTTCCCCATATTTTGGGCTAATGACTCTAGAATGGCCAACCATAACGCTTGGATTTTCGATAGGTTGACTTTTGTCCTATATCATGCACACGTTTAGATGGTGCATGTATATCAGTATTGAAATTCTTTACAGCTTTCTTCAGATTTGTTGGTTTTTCACTTAGGTATACCTGGAGGTCAGCATCGCACATGTGGTATTTGCAGTATGATAAAAATGATGACACATCACTGACATACAATGAGACAAGTATAGGACCCAGTACCAAACCCTGCGAGATGCCTGATACTTGCTACCTGCATTGTGACTTCAAGATGATGGACATAACTCATTGCTGGCAAAACATCAGGTATGAGCGAAACCATTGAACTACACTCAATGAGAAACTTAGGCTGCTGTATTTGTCAAGTAAAATGTTAAAGTCAGCAGTGTCCAAGGTTTCAGTGAAGTCTAGGAAGTGCATGATAGTCCCTTTTGTGCATTCATGTCAAGCTTCAGATAGTTTCTCACCTTTAGTAAGGCAGATGTTGTGCTGTGATGTTTAGGGAAACCCAATTGTTATTCATCTCATAGGCTGTTTGTATTTGGTAGTTTTTTAGCTGGACGTAAACTATATTTTCTAAGGCTTTGGACAGTGCAGGAGTTTTGGAAATAGATTAGTAATCAGAGGGTGCTGTGGCACTGTCCTTTTTAGATAGGGATTTAAGTATCCTTTATGTAGAGGCCCAAGGAAACACTTGTGTCTAAGGTGTAGTTGAAGATATCTCTAATAGTGGACAGTAATGGGTCAATAATAGGCTTCAACATTTGGACTGTAATGCCATTGTGTACGATAGATGCTCATCTGATATGCACAGTAGCCATTTGATGGTATTACAAGCAGCATGCTTTAGTCAGAATTTTTCCAGGATACAGTTGCATACCCCTCTGTCACAGTTGTGGTGGAATTGTGGTTGTAATTAATGCAAAGTACCTGTTCAGCTCGTCACCTGGGACAGTTGGATCAGTTGCAGCTTTTACTTTACCTACAATAAGACCACACAGGTTTTGTCACAGGCCAGCTGGTCTATTTCTGTTGTTGGTTAATGTATGGGCATGCCTGAGTTTTGCATTCCTCACTGCTTGACTGACTCGGCTCTGCTTATACTTGTAAGCAACATGATTTTCAGGCATGGAGTGCAGTTTGTATACCCAATATGTGACCCCTCTGAGATTCATGAGCTTTTTCAGTTTTTCAGTTAGCCAAGACTCAGGTTTCTCTCTTACTTTTCTGGCCTTCACAGGACCATATCTGTCATATAGTGGAGAAAGTTTGTTTGTAAATCGATGAAATTTTTTGTTCATGACCGAGAAGTGAATATAAGACATCTTCCAAACTGTTTCTTGCATCTCAGTTGCAATTTCAGATAACTTAATGCATTTCAAACCTCAGTTTGTAGTAAGTTGTGGTTTCTTTCTGGGACATTGTAGCAAGAATGTCATGAAAATTGTCATGAGCAGAGGTGTCATATAGAATCAAACTATGGAATGATTGGACCAATTTCAGCCAAACCTGGAGCACCTGTGGCTTGCATTTTACCATCCCCATTGTGGAAATTAGGATGTGAAAGTGGTGATGAGGATTGAAGAAATTTCAGTTAAACTTGATGTGGCATTTCTGAACCTGGACAAAATGACTATGGACCAGGACACCCCTAGCACTCCTAGAGATGGGGCTGGGGATAAGAGACAAAGAGGTTAATATGTTATCATAACATTTCATTAAACTTTTTTGCAAAGCGTCATAATTCTCATATAGCTTACCAAACTGGACTGTATACTTGTAAAAAGGCATCAGTCAGTAATATGGTGATTTTGTGTTTGCTGTTCCTTAAGGTATTACATTTGTAACCACACAAACTGACAATAAAGAGGTTATCAGTCTGTCAGTTAGTGTACATTCTTTAGTTTTCCGAAAAATAATGTGATTTTTACAGGGGCATCAGTCAATGACACATGTCATTTTGAAAGTAGAGTGTGGCACCAGACATGACTTATTCTCCTTTGAAAATAAAGCTTAGATAACAGCATTGACCATGCTGCATATCATTTACTTTCTAGTCATACCAAAAAGTAGAGTTACCAGCAGTGTTTGCAAAACAACAGTATACTGCAATTGTTTTCACAGTTGTACAGTGTTGTTTTGTTATCCACACACATTTTATTATAGGTTTGTGATAGGATTTACTAATTATTAGTAGTACAATGAGATCTTCCAAGGCTATACCACAAGAATACACTGAACTTCATCTGTTCTAAGAATACTATTCAGCTCAGGATAACATCACAGTCTCAGTATATTTCTGTCATATCTAACCTACTCTGGGAAATTCCACATTAATTTATAGTTAAAGGCCACAGTTTGTTACATTGAAACAGAGGTTTTGGAATTATAAAAAGGAAAGAGGACAGACCATTTACTGTACCTGACATCATGCAGGTGATTCTTAGAAATTCTAAGCCAGGTAAATTTTTCATTAGAGAGATTTCTGCTACTGAAATAAGTCATGGTGATATCCATACTACATGAAGACCAGAATTTCTGAAGGGACTCCAAGTAGTGGAACACAGGGGAAGGTAAAATTCTCTGTCAGCACTTTTTCATATTCTGTTTATGATAACATAAGAAAGGGTTATATTATAGCTTCTACAACAATCAGTGGACTGATTAGTCACACTAGTCACCAGGGCCTCCAATATTACCTATTGACTGTGCCAAAGAAATGAGCTCATCAATCAGGAAAGATTCCAATTAAGTCTAGTACAGCAAGGATTTGGAAAATCTGCAGTGTTATCTGCCTGATTAACACTTAACTTTCTACAAAAGTTGAAGTGTACTGTTAAGAATGACATCCAGTATGAGTGAATGGACTGTCAGACACTAATTACTACTGTAGAACAATGCATTAGTATTGTGAAATGTTGAAATATGTGTGTTATATTGTATGCAATCAAGATAATGCTAATCTGAATGGAAACCAGTGTGCAATTTCACTATCTTTTACATTTATTTTTTAAAGGTGTCAGTTTCCAGTCTTTAATGATTAATTACATCAACAAAATATAACATTAGGAATTCAGTTTCATTTCTGACAGTAACACTTGCTTTATATAACATGAAAATTCCAATAAATATGTCCATGTAAAGTTACTAATGAACCTGGCAATGCTTCGTAAATGCTAAATATGTATAGGAATTGGATACACATCCCAGAGTCTTCCCCCCGTTCCCCGAGCCCACCTCCTCCTTCCCGCTCTCTTTGTCTCCTCCTCTTCTCCCCCCTCTCTATGCATCTTCTCCTCTCCCCTCTCTGTGCATCCACTCCTCTCCCCTCGCTATCTCCAATCCCCCTCAATTCACCTATTCTTCTGTACTCATACTTCTGTGTCTTACCTTTTGTCCTGTTTATTGTTACTGCTAACAAAACCTTCACTGGGAACTGAAATCACTTAAAGTGAGTAGCTAAATTGGTTGGGATCATTGGTATATGACGTATGACAGATACCTCGCCAGCTGCTGGATCTGTGAGGATAATAGCTTCAGTGACAATATTTTGCATTGTTTTAATCTGTGAATGGATAATATTACAAAGTTTCAGCCCATTCGGATTCCATAGTAGCATTTCAGTCATTAACCAAAAACCATAAATACAACTTTTCTGTTTTCTGTAATGCCAATGATGAAGAAGAAAACAGACAGCACATTTTTGTGTCTCTGTTTGACAATATATATGTAACATGGGAGAAACAATTTGCCTAATGGTTTACATGCCCTCCTATCATAGTTGGAACTGAATGTGAGAAAGAAATCAAAAATTAAAAGTTTCACAGCACGCCACAGTATTTTCTTTCTCGCAGACAGTTTTAACAGAAAGCATGTGCAATGTTTTTTGAAGAAATATATACCCAATGTCTGTCTGAATGTTCATTAGAGCGTTGGGTAAAAATTTAAAGTACATCTGTCAAGAACCTTTCAAGATTCTTGGTAACAAAGTTTCCCTTTAATATACCACATATATTAAAAATGTCCCCCCCCCCACGAACCATGGACCTTGCCGTTAGTGGGGAGGTTTGTGTGCCTCAGCGATACAGATGGCCGTACCGTAGATGCAACCACAATGGAAGGGTATCTGTTGAGAGACCAGACAAACCTGTGGTTCCTGAAGAGGGGCAGCAGCCTTTTCAGTAGTTGCAGGGGCAACAGTCTGAATGATTGACTGATCTGGCCTTGTAACACTAACCAAAACGGCCTTGCTGTACTGGTACTGCGAACGGCTCAAAGCAAGGGGAAACTACAGCAGTAATTTTTCCCAAGGGCATGCAGCCTTACTGTATGGTTAAATGATGATGGCGTCCTCTTGGGTAAAATATTCTGGAGGTAAAATAGTCCCCCATTTGGATCTCTGGGCGGGGACTACTCAAGAGGACATCGTTATCAGGAGAAAGAAAACTGGCATTATATGGATCGGAGCGTGAAATGTCAGATCCCTTAATTGGGCAGGTAGGTTTGAAAATTAAATAAGGGAAATGGATAGGTTAAAGTTAGATACAGTGGGAACTAGTGAAGTTCGATGGCAGGAGGAACAAGACTTTTGGTCAGGTGAATACTGGGCTATAAATACAAAATCAAATAAGGGTAATGAAGGAATAGGTTTAATAATGAATAAAAAATAGGAGTGTGGGTAAGCTACTACAAACAGCATAGTGGACTCATTATTGTGTCCAAGATAGACACGAAGCCCACACCTACTACAGTAGTATAAGTTTATATGCCAACAAGCCTTGCGGATGATGAAGACATTGATGAAATGTATGATGAGATAAAATAAATTATTCAGGTAGTGAAGGGAGACGAAAATTCATGGGTGATTGGAATTCAAGAGTAGGAAAATGGAGAGAAGGAAACATAGTAGGTGAATATGGATTGGGGGTAAGAGATGAAAGAGGAAGCCGTCTGGTAGAATTTTGCACAGAGCATAACTTAATCATAGCTAACACTTGGTTCAAGGATCGTAAAAGAAGGTTGTATGCATGGAAGAATCCTGGAGATACTAGAAGGTATCAGATAGATTATATAATGGTAAGACAGAGATTTAGGAGCCAGATTTTAAATTGTAAGACATTTCCAGGGGTAGATGTTGACTCTGACCACAATGTATTGCTTCGAACTGTAGATTAAAACTGAAGAAACTGCAAAAAGGTGGGAATTTCAGGAGATGGGCCCTGGATAAACTGACTAAACCAGAGGTTGTACAGAGTTTCAGGGAGAGCATAAGGGAACAATTGTCACGAATGGGGGAAAGAAATATGTTAGAAGATGAATAGGTAGCTCTGAGGGATGAAGTAGTGAAGTCAGCAAGGGATCAAGTAGGTAAAAAGTCGAGGGCTTGTAGAAATCCTTGGGTAACAGAAGAAATACTGAATTTAATTTATGAAAGGAGAAAATATAAAAATACAGTAAATGAAGCAGTCATAAACGAATACAAACATGTCAAAAATGAGATTGACAGGAAGTGCAAAATGGCTAAGCAGGGATGGCTAGAGGACAAATGTAAGGATGTAGAGGCGCATATCACTAGGAGTAAGATAGATACTGCCTACAGGCCAAGAAAGTCTTGAGATTTTTGGTAAAAGTTTCCCCTTAATATCTGATAGATATATTTACCTATTAAATATATTAAAGAAATATATGGCCTATGTCCATCAGAGTGTTAATTACAGTATCACATAAAAATCTGAAGTAATAAGTCATCAGGTCAAGAATTTTTCAAGATTTTTTGATAGCGCCTTTAAAAATATATGATTCAGCTATGAAACACAGCAGATACTTCAGCCAAATTTAATGCACATATAGCTTACAATTTAAGAAAAAGTATTGTATGACTATGACAACCTGAGCTCCTCTCTTATTTGTGGTGCATGTAGGAAACTAGTGTCACATTTGGTTAACACTGGAATACCTGGACCAATACCAACCTAATTTGCTACAAATATGAAAAACTACCTTGAAAAAGTATTGGTGAGAGGTGAAAAACATATTCCTAACATCCCTAGGAGGAGAGGAGGGATAAGAAAGAGTTGACTTGTTAACATAACTTTAAGCAACCAGCATCAACAATTAATGTCTAGTTTTCAGTGTTCCTAGGTCTTCTGGTGACAGTTATCATGACATTTCACCTCTGGGGGTTTTAAGGAGATGGTGATGTGGGTGGGAATGGAGTCACACAAAAGCGGGCAAAAACAATGAATATTTTTATCGTATCCATAATATTTATGCTTGCTAGGCTGAACAGTAACAGTCCTGATGATGACTGACTCATGGGAGTTTGTACAGTGGGAAGAGAATGTGAAATGTGTTGACTAAACTAACTACATATGTCACTACTATCTGGAAAACACTGAAGGACACACTTATGTATATAATGCACCAACCACAAATAACATTGCCTTGTACCATTCTATTGTTGTTTTAAAACTGCAAGCCCGTACCTATTCCTTCATTACTGCTTCAGTTAACACTGTGATACATTGTGTTATCACACATCGAAGTGAGCAGCAGTAATATAAAATAAAAAGTGTGGTAGAGAGAAAAAATTTACGATTCATGCAAGAATATGATGTAGATTTAAAGCTAGCAGCACAATCCCAAAATGAGACAGTTGTCTATGAGGTAATTAGTAATTGAATAAACATTTGGCTGGGATCTGATGCAACTGTGCTGTTTAATGTTCTGAGTGGGTCACTACATTGTGGTAACACTTGTACACAGCAACAGAGTGAGACAGTGAAAGTTTATTTTACTATTGTTTAATTAAACAGTGATTTAGCTCATATAATATAACTATATTTTATTATTGATTAATTAAACATCAATTAAACTGTGAATATGCACATACATATTTACCATGATAATATAAAGACAGCTATTTTTTACATGTTTACAAAATATGCCATGCGCCCGCTCATGTTATGAAAATTGGTGCACCCGTTCAAGAGTTAATAGTGTTACACCACAAGATCTACAGGGTTGTTGGCTAACTGATAACAGCCTGATGACAGTTAACACCTCCTGTTAGTGTTGGTGGGAGTGACCTGATACAAATATAAATAATAGGGTGATACTTCTTAATCAATAGGACTGGTAACACTGAGGAGAAATAAAAATCAAAGTGAGTAAAACCGTATCACAAGATGACATTTAGGCAGTGACTTAATGCTGATAATGATGGAGTGTTTAGGGAGATCAAACAGTGGAGGTTATCAGTATCCTATTCACATATCACTTCTGCTCCCAGGACAGAAGCAGTAAACTCAGTCTATTTTAGTATATAGCAAATTCTGTACGCAAGTGTAAGAAAGCATCCTAAATGTTTGTGCAGAATGTATCTGAGATGGAATGTGTAAAACAACCCAGTGTTCACCTAGCGGGATTTGGGAAACTGCATTAAACTGATTCCAGAAGCAGTCGCACTAACGTTTCCTGCTATCCATGCAGGTTTCATTTATTGACCCTACCTTTGACACAGAAAGAGATCAAAATGCAGAAATAAAATATCTAATAGATAGCAGAAGTGTTTTCAAGTGTGGTTTAAAGAGCTTTCTCCGAAACAACTCATTCTATACCATAGAGAAATTCCTGAGTATAAATAACAAGTGATTTCAAAAAATTGTAAATAGATAGCACACACCCTTTCAAACATTATTATTTTTTGTTTAGTTGTATATAAGTGTTCTACGTTTGTTCTGATGACACATGTCACATCATAAAATTCATTATGAATAACTAACTAATCAATGACAGAATTGTTTGTGTGGTGAATGTTGAGTTTTTTAGTGCCCATATAATCAGGTATTGGTTATTGGGGCCTGGTGCACATTTTTTTAAGTTACCATGGGACTGTAGCCTTTGTAAAGAAGACAAGAGACTCTCTGAACAGGAGGCAAAGACTTGTGCCCTTTAGTCTGAATGAGAACACATGACATTTGAAGTAGATAGGCTGAAGGGGAAATAAATAGATGGACTGGGCAAAAGCAACAAGGAATGGGAAAAAAGAAACAGCTCTTCATCTTCTACATATACAATTGAGTTTACAGATCTTCTTTTTTTTTCTTCAAATTTGACTTATGGCTTGAAGTAGGAGTGGAAAAGCCTCAGCCAGATGTAGGGTGCAGCAGATGTCTAGCAAAGAAACTAAGTATAGGTTGGTACCCTAAGGAGTTGGAAGAAAAGAGTCTCACTGCTATGTAGTAGCCATCGGAGGAGTGTCGCCCAGATGGTACAGGACAAATTAGGAACAGGGTACCAGGTCACAAGTACTATGAAGCGAAGTGATGAGTGCTGGCCTTAACCAGGTGAGAGAGGACATAGGGAATTTGTATAAAGATTTTTACATTGCAGATCAGGTTACTGATCAGTGGGTGGAGCAGGGAACTGTCTGGCTAAGAAAAGTAATTACAAAACATGGTCCAGCAATGACCAAGTTGAAAGCTATATGCAAAAATCATTCTACAATGGAATGTATGTATCACTACTCCTGTTGCTAAGATTGTCGGGTAGACAACTTTCAGCGGTTGTAGTATGGACCAAAAGAATAAAAAATATCTAGTAAACATCAGCTGTAAAATGCATACCTTTAGAGCTATGAGCACCTGTTCATCTTCAACACTGTGAAACACATCTGTTCTACGGAACTAATCCCCATAGCTCTTAAGGTATTCATTTTAGAGTCCATATCTACTGGGCATGTTTTACAGTTTGCAGTAGGAGAAGTGTGCTTCACAAGATCAGCAACACTCAATACCTAGCTGAGGTAGAGCCATTGTTGTTGCCAGAGGTGGCAGTGAACTAAATTTTGCACACTGCAAACTCCCAAGTCAGCTGCAAATGTAGTCATGTATACTTCCTTATCTATTGTATGTGTACTATAGCTAAGATTTCTTGATTTTCTACCCCTTCATGTGTTGCAGTTTTTTGGCAAAAAGTGTGTTTCAAAAGACATGAGGATTTCAACAGTATGACTCTAGGGACAAATGGTGGTGTATCCTATAGCACATTATATGCATTTAAGTCTCAACAAAAGAAGAATAGATGTGGAATCAGTGAAATGAGATACTTGAATGCCTCTGGAACTAAACTTACATGACACCTGCACAATTACAGCAATTTCCTGGAAGATTGATTTAAGGAGGAAAAGTGACTAGTTACAGTTGTCCCTGATGAATATGGTCACACCACCTTTAGCCCTCTTCCATGGAGACTATACTTTTGCGGAGGCTGAATCCCACAGTACAGGATTAACACACTCATTAACCTGAGCCATGTGCAGGACTGCAGATGTTTAACAGTTGAGGGTTAAGAGAAGATATTGTTGGTTCCTATTAACAGACTTCATACTCCATTACTTCTTTAGATGACCCCTTTTCTGCCTTATCAGTTTACATGAATTTGGGATGGTATGGTGTTTTTTGAGTTGCCCTTTTATGTTACTGTATATGAGTTTGGCGTCAGATTTTCAGTGGTATGTTGATGGTAACTGCCACTTTGGCATGCTGCTTGCAGTACTTGTGCCATTCATTGTTGTGGTGTATCCTACACTTAAATGACCTGAGTACTTAATGTGAATTATCTGTTTGTTGACAGAAGGCAGGTAATGGTTGCTCTGGAAGTACACTTACATGTACACTTGCACTGCTGAACTGCATCGAAGTGGACATCTCACCTTGTCTTTAGTGACAGCTACTTAAACACTAAGGAAAATCATGTCATAAATGTTGATGAACTCACTGACCTATATAATTTTTGCCTCACTGCAATTCACTGTCCTGGTTACTTCACCTCTTACACTTACAACTTCTTTTTCTATTGAAGTATTTGACCATTCTGTTTCTATTCTACTTGACCAGCAGAGCATTTAATGCAAAATACTGGAAGCATGTATGTGACTCTTGCTTTGTGGACTGCCTTAGCACATATGCCATAAATTGCCTTGCATTACATGCATATGCTGTTTGATCATATCAAAACACCCCAGGAGGTTTTGTACAAATAGCAGCAGTTTTAGACAGAAGAAGCCTGCTTTAATCTACTTCAGCAGGTACTACAGGTCAAAAGGTACCTTACAGGAAGCAGTTTCTTCAAGCTCCCTATTGACCCATTTTATTATGTGCTTGAGGTACGTTGCTCCTTCATCAGATCATTTCTCCAGCAGGCAACAGCATCAGTGATCATAATGTTGCTGCAGGGAAAATCATCTTTGCTGAAGTTAAAATAATTAGTGCCCCATTTCTAAGCCATTTCACTGATAGCAGTCATATGTTATACGCTCTAGCACTTTCTGAATATAGAAAAATGGTTGATATCTTGTTGAATGTTGCTTCTTCCCTTTTCATGATAATAAATACATTTTAGTACAATTTTACCTGTTACTTCTCACTCTTTTAATCAATCTTTGTGACTGCACTTCAAGACTACCCTGTCAAGTTCTCTTGGAAGATTAGGTGGTAAATACAGTTCATCTGACTCACTAGAGTATTTATGGCTTTGAGAATTATGAGCCATTTTGGTCCCATGAACAGCTGCAGAATAAGAGTCCACTCACAGAGTACTCCACTTGCCTCTTTAAGCCTCAAAAAGTGGGTTGCAGTAGATTCCCTAAAGGTTGCCTGTTATTCACTGATTCATCCTAACTACATCAGCTCACAGCACTCCATGAGATCCAGCTTTTATTTATTTATTTTTAATATACAGATATGTGGAGACTTGCACCAGCCTAGTCCATTAAACTTCGGGCATACAGCCACGCAAATAACATTTTATCCACTGAGATTTTGGCTGTGTATCATCCGGCCATCCTCAGAGCGAGTCACAAGACTGACAAAAGGATGCCAAGCATGGTCTTAAATGCTCTGCCGCGGTGGTACTGGGCATGCGGGTCACAGATGCTGGTTGGCGACAAAGAAATATGCTTACACATGTGCCGCCTGTGGCAAAGGCATACCATCCTAACAGTTCAAGCACTCAAGCTAAGATCAATTGTGCCAGTTATAGATATGGAAAAGAAAAGAAACAAAATGTTTCATGTGCCCTGTGGATTCAGTAATAAAGATAAAATTGAAAATAAATAAAAAGACAACTGAAGTAATGGTGTAGGAAAAATATTAAGGAAACCTTCAGGAAGACAAAGATGAGGCTATTATTTTTCAGCTATGGAGTACATTTATCTTCGAACAGGAAACATGGACACTAGGGAAACAAAACAAAACCTAACTGGAAGAAACATAAATATTGATGTGGTAGAAAATTTGCCAGAAAATTCTGAATGGAAAATATTAAAATAAAACATCTACTAATACTACACAAATTAAAGACCAGCAAAACAGTAATACATGGAATAGACAGAAGGAACATGCAAAATGGGTGAGACATTACTTTAGATGCGACACTTTTGTCATAAATATATCAGAAGGCAAGGAACGAGACAAGACAGTAAAGGGGTACCTGAAAAATTCATATTTTAATGACATTGAGACCATAATATGAAACAAAAATTATGGAGAGAACAACAAATTCTTGAATAGAGTGGTTGCTTTGACACATTACAGTCTATACGAAATGAATGAACTCATCACTGATGGGACCCCTCAGGCTTGTCTCCCGTCAATATCCCATTTTATCTGGAAATAGTGATATATCATAAGATAGTTTTTTAATGTATTAAGCAGTTTTATAAACACAGTTTGAGTCCACTGGGATGCTAGTTTGTTCTTGTTCATAAGCCATAGTCAAACAAATGTAAATAAAGGTGTTCATACTTTTTAACACTTAAGATGTCATGAAAAAGAATACAGTTTTAGGGAACTTCAGTCACAGTACTTCACAAACACACTTTTGAATATTTAATATACAATCATAAAAGTTCTATGAGACTTACCATAATGTCTGGTTTCCGACGTTTCGATTTGGTTTTTCCTAGAAAGGAAAAAATGATTTGTTAATACACAATCATAAAAGTTGTATGTGAGTTACCATAAAATCTGATTTCTGACGTTTCACTTTGATTTTTCCTAGAAATGAAGAAAATGATTAGTTAAATAATTTCGTTTTTTGTTAAGTAAGAAAATGCATACACAAAATGTCAAATTATTACGAAAAATTTGCAGCACTGTAAGAGCCGGTTTTATTTCTTTCAACTCATTATTACAGTGGCAGTGAAAGGAATATGAATGCATCAAGTAAACTTTTCAAGAATAGTTTGTATACTAGGCAAAACTCAAAATCTTTTTCAACAGCAAAAACTACAGAAGTATCTATGCACACCAATACACAACGAAGTAGCAGAGAAGAGAAGCTGGTCAATAAAACACGTAAAGTGATTTAATTGCCGAAAAGTATTCATCCTCATTCAAGAATTATACTGAGTGGCATATCACACAGGATATCGGCAAGTGAAAAATACATAGACAAAATAAACTGCAACATCTTTGATCAGTGTGAGGAACAAGGAGCAATATTTGTAGAATCAAATAAGTTTATCAGAGAGGACTATATTCAACAAGATGGGTTGCATCTCAGTTGGTTACATCCTGTACCTTTTTAACAAAATGTTTAATGATGTACACAAAGTTACGTGAATCAAGGGAAACTAACAGACAGTGATGAAGGTAATAAATTAAAAACCACAGCAAAAAAGAAAAGGAATTTAGGAAAGCTGTGGTCAAAACTGTAAATTAGCATAAGTCTTCATTATTAATGCATGGGAACAGCTTGTGAGCAGAGTATCCATAGAGCAAAAACCGTAAAAATTGACAAAATGCTAATTATCCTTTTGGAAGGAAAGAATATCAAAATACTTTCCCTAAACAAACACTGGCTTACAAAAAATTCTATCACAGTTTAAAATAATTAGAAAACTTTTGGGTTACTAGCAGCTTTGTAGGAAAACATGAATGCATGAGGCTTTTACATGTTGGCCAAGAACTTGTTAGAGTATAAAAAAAGAGATAATTTTAATGTATGTAAATTATATTTTAAAGCAGCTGTATAGAGCTAGAAAAATGGAATATTATTAGTATCTCAGTATATAAGATTCCCTGTAGTGACGCAACAAAATTATTTTCAGAGAAATTCCAGTGTCCACTACATAAACTCACAAAAGAAAAGAGGAAAAAATGCAATTGCTGCTGATTTTAATATAGATAAAGCAATTAAAACAAACATGACAATTAAGTTCATTGATTTAATTCTAAAATCTCACCTTGGACCAAATTTAATTGATTTTACTAGCATATATGAGTGAACATCGACACATATAGACAATATTTCAACAAATTATATATTAAATGACACTGTTAAATTTTCTTTGAACCTAGGAATTTCAGATGACTTATCAAGTTATTAAATATAAATATAGAAAGTGGAAGAAGATATTTCATAAAAAGACAGTTCATAAGAAACAACACACACTAATTCTGTTCTAGAGGAAATGGGGCAGATTGGTCATTAAATGAGAGCTGAAGTTCAATACATTTTGGTAAGTTTTAAAAAGATTTAATATATTTTCAATTAAAAATTTCCACCCATAGTTTGTCAAAGAAAGGCAACAAGCAAACTAAAGGAGACTACCACTAATAGAGAGAAAGAAGTACATGCTTAGCTGAAATTCGATAAGCGTCCTGAGTTTATGAACTATGTTAAATCAAATAAAATTGTGTAGGAAGATTGTAAAAGTATCAAAGCAAAAAGCAAAAACTGAAGACATTAAAAAAACATAGAAATAGACTAGTATTAGTCTTAGTCATAAGAAATGAGAATTTTTTTTTTTTTTTTTTGATTCAGAAAAGGTGAGGTTGGGCGATGAAGTCGGGGGCCGCTGGCAGTTTGTGGTAATAGTCGGCAGCCAGTAGGCCACGCAGAGTAAATATGGCGGGGAGCTGTAGCAGCATATTGCACGTATGGTTTATTTGGAGTGGAGCAACAGAGGGTCAGGGAACTGTAGCGTTGCTTTAAGTTATGCCGATGTATGAGGTGAGACAGTTGGCCAGAGCCGGGAGTGGCAATGTGTAACTGGCTGATGTATGGGAATTTACCCCTGCCATAGTTTCTGTCTCTCTCTGACATTACATCAGAAGCGAGGGGAAAAGCAGGAAATGCAGTATAAACAGTCAGGCACTTTTAGCTTGAGAGAGGTGTGCCAGGTCAGTCGAGAGTCGGGTCGGACCTGTGCTGGTCTATGCTAACAGGGACCAGTCTGGCAGTGATGCTGTAAATACTTTGTGTAAACCTGCACTTTGTTTCTATGTACTTGTTGGAGCTGTTTTCCACCTCCGGGGACACAACACCAGGATGGAACGGAACGGCAGACGGGTACTTGGACATTGCACGATCTGCCTGAAGGAGGGCAGTGACAGCGATCTGCAGCGGGTCCAGGACGGGCCACGTTCGCTTCCCACCTGGTGTACTGAGGTCCAGGCAAGGCATACGCTGCAAGAGGTGCTGCAATGCTGAAACAGCGTTAGGGACAGCGGTGGTTGTTGCCATCCAGCAAGCACCACTAGAGGCAAGTTGCGGCACGGCGTCCAGGAGGGCGCAAGTTCGAAACTGGTCCTGTCCCAGGAGCAGCAGCGACCGAGGGCCACGGGTGACCAGTACAACCACCTTCGTCCGATGGTCGGACAGAGCAGGACAAATGGGGCAGAGGGCAGTGGGGACCAGGGACTGTTAACAGTCTCCGGAATCGCAGGCAGTAGAGTGGCACCAGTTGCTACGCCTCGGCAGGTGGCGACCAGGCGAGTGCAGTTGACTTCCATCGTCGGGTGTCCTTGATGACCACAGCAACAGTGTCGGCAGTCCAGAAGTGCTGAGACAGCTGGACTCGTGGAACAGCAGGCAGCAGGCGGGTGACGCACTGATATTATGCTTCTGTGAACTAGCCGAATAAAGCAATACTTCTGAATACCGCTGTATCATTCTGCACTGCCCCCTGATGCTATGAACTTGCTCAGTCTCCTGACAAAATACAGCGCAGTGAGTCCCAGCTGCAGCTTGGCCATCTGGAGTCCCAGGTTCGACCACCGCCAGTCCGCAGCAGTGGAGTCAGAAGTGGTGCTGGTTACAACGCTGGTACCGGATTTCCACTCCGACTTATGTCGAGCAAGTAGCATTGAGGTGTGTCTGTGTAGAGGGGTAGTTGAGGTATTTGGTTGCATTCGTGATGGGTGGTTGTACACTTGTTGTTATGTCTTGTTGTCGGGGAAGTGTTCGTCCGTACAAGTATAGGGAGAAAAGCAGGACTGTCACTGCACACGAGTACGAAGGGGATGGGTGAGTGATGTTTGATTTATTGTTTATGTGACATTCTTTTATGTTTTAAGGGGTTAAGTGTCAATTAGGATGGACTTCTTGAAGGTGTCTTTTGTAAGGCCGGAGGAGCCTGTAGAATTATCTGAATTCAGGGGAAATGTGGGACATGATGACCTAGCATCTAAGCAATGTAATTTTTGTAACCTGTTAGTTCACGGATTACCGTGTACAAAGTGGGTCCCAAAGAGTTGTTTTATTTGTAACAGATTTGGATATTTGGCGCACAATTGTTCAGAAAGTAGATGGGCAATGATTCGCTGCAAGAAGTAAGTTTTAAGAGTAGCAGAGTGGAATTAATACTAACAGTAGAGCTACAAGCAGCGGAGGCTGCGGCAGTGACTACAGTGGAAGCTGTAGCCACTCTAACTGAGCAAATTCGAGTATTGTCGGAGACAAGGATAAGGGACAAAGAAAAATATGAAGAATTAGGAGGGAGGTTTGAGGCATTGCAAGCAGGGGAAGGGACATCCAGTGAAAGTAAATTGCAGGTCAGGGAGTGTCATAGAGCATCTGACCCGGCAATCGCGGCATTGATTAACCCCTTTTCGGGTAAAACAATGGAGGATGTGTCGCTATTCCTTAATGACATTATCACAATGGCTGAGGCCAATGGATGGTCGGATGTTGTAATGTTGAGAGTGGCGAAGTTACGGTTAATAGGGGATGCCAAGTCGTACGTACTGTGCCATGAAACGTTGAACAATGTGGGGACGTTTGCAGAGCTTGAAGCTGGGTTATACCAGAGGTACCAAAAACAGAATAGTACCAGGTTATTTTAGGAAAAATTAAATGTGTTGGTTATGAGAAGAAATGAGACTGTGGAGGTTTTCTCAGACAGGATTCGAAAGCTGGATGTACAATCATTCGAACTTTTACCTAATGGGGAGACGGATAGAGTGCTGTTACAGGAGGCCAAGAACAGGGCGTTGGATGTGTATGTGCAGGGAGTACCGAAGGAGATGTCATGTCAGGTGAGAATGGAGAATCTCAGTGATCTTGTGGCGGCTCTAAGGATTCCCACATGCTCAGAGGAGGTAGGTTATGTGATGAAGCAAAGGGTGGAGCATAAAGTCCTGGCAGCGGAAATTAAGTGTTTTGGTTGTGGCCAGGTAGGGCACATTAGGAGGCAGTGTAAGCATCAGTTGCGGTATTACTCATGTGGGAAAATGGGTCACCGGGCAGTGAACTGCAGGAGTAAAAGTAGGGGGGAACCTCAGCAACAGCAGCAGATAAACGAGAACGGGATTGCTTCAACAGTTGGAGGATGGTCCCAGTGAAATTAGGTAATGTGCTTGTAGGTGCACAGACGGAATGCTGCTAATTAGGCTTGCTGAATGGAAGGGAACAGAGGTTTCTGGTTGACAAGGGGACACACATGTCTGTTATTAGTCTAGACCTGGTTTGTAGGAGAAGGCTTGGGCCACCACATTATAGGTTACGTGGGGTGAGGGATAATAAAGTGGAGTCATTGGGTACAACGGTAATTCGATTTCTTATCGCAGGAACTAAGTTTAGTGAGCGAGTAGAGGTGTTACCATGTGTGAGTGAAGGGTATTCAGTGATTCTTAGACTGAACTTCCTTGACAAACATCGTGTGAAGAGAGATCTTTGGCAACAAACAGTGGAACTCTGTGGAACAATGTTTTGCATAGGGGAAATGGTTGCAAATGGATGAATGTCACAAGGCGCACTTAACGTGAAGGTAATGCCAGCTAAACTGTGAATGGATTCATTAAAGGTCAATCAGCAGGATAACGTACCAGCAGGTACAGGGAAGGTAGTCTGGGTTTCAATAAATGTGGACTTACCAAAGGAGACGTTGCACATAGTGGAGCCACTCTTGAGTAATGAGGAGTTGGATAATGTTTTGTGTGGAGGAGTTTAGCTCACGCAAGTTATGTGGAAGGAGATCATAGGGTTCCTGTAAATATAGATAACTTTGGCAGAGTAGACTTTAGTTTGTTGAAAGGGTTGTTATTGGCCACATTGGAGGTTTTTGATGAAGATGACCTTGATAGGGTGGATTTAGAGGCAAGCCATAAGCAAAATGTCAATGCAGTGCAACTGAGGGGAAAATTACAGAATTCGCAGAGAGACAACAGGGTCGCGTTGGAGGAATTGTTATTGACATTTAGCAATTGATTCAGAATGGAGGGTAGGTTACCGGCAACACCGATTACGAAGCATCACATACCAACGGAGGATAATACACCAATGTTTAGGAAACCATATAGGGTAGTACGTCATATGCAACCACTACTAGAGGAGTTTATAGAACAACAACTACGAGATGGAATCATAAAGCATAGCGATAGTCCGTATTCAAGCAATGTAGTTCTCGTACCTAAAAAGTCGGTGGATGGTACAAGGAAATATAGGTTTTGTTGTGATTATAGGTTTCTGAATGTGAAAACCATTTCAGACTCATATCCGATTCCGAATATTACAGACACTGGATAATCAGGGACAACATAAGTATTTTACGATGCTGGATTTATGAACTGGATACCACCAGTTGGAAGTAGTGCCAGAGGATACGGCAAAGACAGCTGTTACTGTTCCTGGGGGACACTATCAGTATATACGTATGCCGTTTGGGTTGAAGAATGCACTGGCCACTTTTCAGCAATTATTAGATGGGATTTTAAGGGGATTTAAACCAAAGACATGTATGGTTTACCTAGATGACATTATAGTATTTTTGAAGGATATAACAGAACATGTATCACATTTAAGAGAAGTACTTAGAAGCTTGTGGTCAGCGTGGTTAACATTAAGTTTTAAAAAATGTAATTTTGCGCAGACGCAGGTCAAATATTTAGGTCATGTAATCAGTGAATAAGGGGTCAAACCATTCCTCAGTTGACAAAGGCAGTTCAAAATTTTCCGACACCGCATTTATTGGTTATATTGGGTTATGTTCATATTACCATAAATTTGTAAAGGATTTTGCTAAAATAGGCGAGCCGTTAACAAAGCTTTTAAAGAAAGGGGTTAAATTTCAATGGACGGAGGAAAGCTAGCAAGTTTTCGATGAATTAAAAATGAGATTAATTTCTGGTCCGGTGTTGGTGTTTCCGAATTTTGAAGAAGACTTCATCCCATCATGTGATGCTCCAAATGGCGCAGTAAGATTTGTTCTGGCGCAAAAGGTAAAGGGACAGGAGCGTCCTGTGGCGTATGCTTTGAGACAGTTAAATAGGGCAGAGTGGAATTATTCCACAATGGAAAAGGATATATTAGCTGTAATATATGGAATAACATATTTTCGTTGTTAACTTTATGGTAGGACGTTTAAGGTCGTGACAGATCACGCAGCATTGAGATGGTTACTGGGACTCAAGGATCCTTCTAGTTGGTTAACACAGTGGGCTCTACAATTAAGTGAGTTTGACTTTGAAGTAATTCACAAGACAGGGAGGAAACACGGGAATGCAGATGCATTAAGTCGCAAGTTAGACGCATTAGTAGTAATGGGTAAGAGTGTCGCGGAATGGCAAAGGGCACAAGCAGAGGATGAGGAATGCCAGGGTTTTAGAACTCAATCACATTTTATTGTGGAGGGAAATTTGTTGTGTAGAGTTACCAGGTGTGGACCACAGGTAGTGGTACCAAAGAGTTTGAGAGAGGAAGTCTTAAAACAGGCCCATGATCATGAGCTTCCAGGCATGAGGGTCATCAAGCAATGGAAATACGAGTAGCACAACAATTTTGGTGGCTTACTCAGAGAAGGGATGTGGAACAATACATAGCAAACAGTGTACCGTGTGCGCAGCGAGCGGATGTGACGTGTACAAGAATTCCATTGCAATGGTTACCAGAGGCTTCGAAACCTTTCGAGTTTATCAGGCTAGATATCTGTTGGCCATACAACAAAACACCGGCAGGGAATCATTGCGTTTTAACTATAATTGATCACTTTTCACAGTTTCTAGCCATGGTCACAATACCAGGCCAACAGGCAAGTACAGTAGCACAAGCTTTAGTCAATAACTGGTTATTGAAGTTCGGGGTGCCTGATACCGTAATTACGGATCTGGGAACGAACTTCATGTCCGAATTAATGACACAGTTGTGTCGGTAACTGAGGATTAAAAAATTATGGACCAGTCCATTTCATCTGCAGGCAAATGGGAGAATGGAGGGAGTACATAATACATTTTCATAAGTTATTATGTGAATGGAAACCATGATAACTGGGACATTTATCTTTCATATGTGGTACTGAATTATAACACCAAGATGCATTTGCGGGTCAGAATGTCAGTGTTTGAGGTGGTCTATGGAAGAAAGATGACATCACCGTTTGACGTTCTATGTCTGGAATCGGGAGCTAAAGGAGACACAGTGAGGAAATATGCACAGACACAGAAAGTCTGGAAGAGGGTAAAGAAGGCCAATACGAAAGCGTTGGAAGGGTAGCAAGAACAGAATAAGCGGTTGTGACCTTTACCACAGTACAGGGTAGGTCAATGGGTACTGATCACAAATCCATATACACCCAAGGGAAAGAAAAAAAAATACTTGACAAAGTACCACGGACCATACCAGGTCATGGAGATGACTTCGCCTGTAAATGTTAACGTGTAGCTGCCAACAAAAACATCCGTTATCCACGTAAGTACAGTAATGCCTTTTAAAGGAATGTTGGACAGATTATCTCAAATACAAAGAAGTGACCCAATTGCAGAGGCTAGGCAAAGAAAACGGAAAAAGAAAGTCACGGCACAGGGACAACAGCAGACGCATAATGTTCCGTATGGGTTATGGTCACAGAGGGAGTAAATTATTATATGTGTAATAATGTATGGCATGTTTACATTTTGTGTTTTTGTATCAAGGGATAACTTGTGTTTTTTTGCGTTTTGGTGGGCCAGATAATAGTTGCGTTTTTCTTGTTTGTTCTTTTAGTTTTGTCATTGTATAGCGGAGACTATTTTCAGAGAATTTGATAGGGGTGTGAGTTTACCTCACTGCCAATTTTCCAGTAGTCAGAGTTGAGTCATGTTATGAGTGTTACACTATTCATGCATACCCTGTGAAATGGAAGGAGATTGGGAAATGGGTGCAGATTAGGACGCAAGACGTACTTTTTATTTCGGCGAACAGAGAAGCTCACGGAGTACTACCACTGGCGGGGTTGGAGCATTGTACGCAAGGACCAGTGATGAATTGCCCTAATCAACCAGTTTTTTTGGATAGTAGTACGTGCGAAGTTGGATTGTTCCTGGAGATTACGAACGGCTCAGATAATAAGAAAGAGGTATTATTGACACATTCCTACTTCCAGAAGGTAGGGAGACATTGGTCATATTTGGTATTTATGCCGATATGGGTGATGGTCACTTGTTATACCAATCAGAGAGCGGATAAAATAAGGAGGTTGTAACTGGGGGGAGAGTGGAATAATTATAAATGGTATGGTTTGTGAAATTGTGGGGAAGGATTTCTGTCTTCCAGCATCATGTATGGGTGAAACAGCTTTAACTTTGTCACAGAGCATGTTGTTTTATACAGAAGGGGTTCTGGAGATATTACCAATGCAGAATCTGACATATTTAAACTACATGTTAAATCCAGAGTTTTTGGAAACATTGCATTCCTTTATTGATGCACAGGAAGGATCTGTCACGATTAATAAAGTATTGGAACCTGTTCAAACGTTACAACAGCATTGCACTGACAGAATAATGACAGTGAGCATTTCAGCAACAAGCTGTACTGTTTTTCTATTTTTCTTGAGTATAGTTTTGTGCACCTGTAGAGGAGGTGCTAACACATCAGTTGCCTATAGCATGGGTAACCAGTGTAAACAGTGTATAGGTGTAGCATTAATGTTTTTATGTTCTTGTTAGTTTTAGTCTGTAGCATATAAGTTTTGTGAACAAGGTATGTTTACGCAGCCACAGGCCACGGCAGTTATATTTCAATTAGGGATGAATCTTGTTGAAAGGAGGGAGGTGTGCTGTGCTAGTATTACTCTTAGTTGTAGGAAAGGGTAATTTTTTTTAAATTCAGTAAAGGCGCAGTTGGGTGATGAAGTCTGGGGCTGCTGGCAGTGTGTGGTAATAGTCGGCAGCGAGTAGGCAGAGTAAACTTCGCGCGGAGCTGTAAAAGCACATTGCACATATGATTTGTTTAGAGTGGAGCAACAGTGAAGCAGGAAACTGCAGCATTGCTTTAAGTTATTCCAATGTATGAGATGAGGCAGTAGGCCAGAGCCGGGAGTGGCGATGTGTAACTGGCTGACATATGGGAATTTACCCCTGCCATAGTTTCCGTCTCTCTCTGACACTACGTCAGAAGCAAGGGGAAAAGCAATATAAATAGTCAGGCACTTTTAGCTTGAGAGGGGTGTGCCAGGTCAGCCGAGAGTTGGAACGGACCTATGCCAGTTTATGCTTATAGGGGCCAGTCTGGCAGCGATGTTGTAAATATTCTGTGTAAATCTGTACTTTTTTCTATGTACTTGTTTGGGCTGTATTCACCTCTGGGGACACAACACCAGGGTGGGGCAGAATGGCATCCGGGTACTTGGATATTGCACGGTGTGCCTGAAGGAGGGCAGTGACAGCGGTCTGCAGCGGGTCCAGGACGGGCCACGTTCGCTTTCCACCTGGTGTACTGGGGTCCAGGCAAGGCGTACGCTGCGAGAGGTGCTGCAGTGCTGAAACAGCATTAGGGAAAGCAGTGGTTGTTGCCATCCAGCAAGCATCACTAGCGGTAAGTTGCAGTATGGCGTCAGGAGGGCACAGGTTTGAGTGCAGTCCTGTCCTGGGAGCAGCAGTGACCAAGGGCCATGGGTGACCAGTACAGCCACTTTCGTCCCACGGTCAGACAGAGCAGGCCAAACAGGGTGGAGGACGGTGGGGACCAGGGACTGTAACAGTCTCCAGAATCGCAAGCAGTAGAGTGGCACCAGTAGCTACGCCTCGGCGGGCGGAGGCCAGGCAAGCATGGCTGACTTCCATTGTCGGGCAGCCTTGATGACCGCAGCAGCAGTGTCTGCAGTCCAGGAGCGCTGAGATGGTCAGACTCGTGGAACAGAGTGCAGGGGGCACACAGAAATTATGCTTCTGTAAACTAGCTGAATAAAGTAATACTTCCGAATACCACTTTATCCCTCTACACTGCCCCCTGACACTATTGAACTTGCTTGGCCTCCTGACAAAATACGGAGCGGTGGGTCCCAGCTTTGGCTTGGCCATCTGGAGTCCCAGGTTCAACCACTGCCGGTCTGCAACAATTCTTGAAGAGTTGGAAATAAATATGCATCACTAATCCAGTCTTGATGTCATCAATGAGTGGCAAGTGCAGACACTGGTTTTTAAATATTTTTAACAATTTGGTGCTTCATTAATCCATCTCCTTTCATGCTTAATTATTTAACAATTATTAGATAATAAACATTTTATTTTTATTCATCTTTTCTTTCTATTACAAATAAAATAACATTTTTAATACCATTGTAATTTTTTAATAATAATGTCTACAATACTTTTTCTATTTTTCTACTTTATTGCATCTTTTGTTATTAGTATTCCTTTTGGTATGCATTTGCATAGATGATACTGTTTCTGGCATTCTAAAAGGGGAGAAGGGGAGTTCAAAAAGAAATGAGACAGAGGCATAATTACAGAAACAGTACCTGTATGTTAGAAGTATTGACCCTGGCTGTTGAGACACTTGTCCCACTGTGACACAAGGAAGTGAATGGCTGTGCATAAAATTCCCAGGTCCATGATGTTAACCAGTTCTGCACGTACAGCTTGACATCGCCATTCACACAAGTTCAGGAAAGGTACTGCTGATATTCTTCTTTGACCAAGATGGTCCCCTTCCGATTCACTTCTTGCAGCACGGGTCAACATTGAATGCTCAGCGTTACTCGCAAACCTTGACCACCCTTTGCCAAGGGATCAAATCAAAATGACCAGGCAGTCTCACCTGTTTGGTCAGTCTGCTCCACGACAATGAAAAGCGTCATATGGCCAACACAGTCACGGCACTTCTGCAGAAATTGAAATGGGGAGCCACCCTCCATACAATCTGGACCTCTCTCAATATGATTAGGCCATTTTTTATCCCCTTTAAAAGGCTCTGAGGGGCAAACAATTCACCTTGGACGACGACTTCCAGCTGTATGTGCAGAACTGGGTAGCATTGAAGCCCTGGAAATTTTATGGGACAGCCATTCACTGCCTTGTGTCACAGTGGGACAAGCGTCTAAACAGCCAGGGGCAATACTTCTAACATACAGATACTGGTTTCTGTAATTATATCTCCGGCTCATTTCTTTTTTTAACACCCCTTTAACACACATCTTCATGCATATGGGGAAGTAACACATAACTGTGTTCATTTATATTTTAGCAGAGTCACGTTGTTTTATCAGTTTTATTACTCTGTAAAATATTTTTACACAAATAATTTTACAGCTTGTACTTGGTCATTTGTTTTTAACACCATCTGGTAATGGATTACATAACAGTGTATTTACCATTTTAGTTACTTTCCTTATTTATTTGTTGGTTGTCATGCACCATCATATGGTTGTTTCCTTGATTTCTTTGGAATTAATCACAGCATTTTGCAGTCAAATGTAATGAATAAATCTAAATAAAAATTAAAATTTCTTCTATGTGCTTATGCAGTTTCACTGGCTGGCAAGCTATCTTTTGTGTTCAGTTGTTAATTTTAATTTTTGGAGACAGTATTTCCTTCAGATATGTACTGATATTGTTGTTGTTCACTTGGTGCTAGTAAATAATAACTTCAATTTTGTATTTGCCACATTGTCTCTGCTTAAAATTATTCCATCAAGTTAGTTACTTGGTATGTATCATTTGTTCTACCTACACTATAGTGTGTTAATGTATATGATCCCACTTCTGGTCACCAGTTTTAATGTATACGGGCAGGGAAGGGGGCAGAAGGTTGTTACATACGCCTTGTGATGACAGTGTGTAGGAGGTCGAGCGGCCAGGATTTGAGAGTGGGCATCCAGGGCTGCCGTTAAATGACAAAACAGGAAATTAGGTACAATAAAGAGGATATATGTGCAAGGGGTGCATCTAGGGTCAGAAGTTACCAGGTTTAGGCCAGTCTAGGAGGTTGATCAATTAATTGCAATGGGCAATGGAAGACGAACCGGTTCATGTTAATTTATGTTGGTGGCCATTCATAAAAAGCAGAGCCAGAGGCTCTGCCTTCCAAAAAGACATCTATTCTGCTCGAGGTCTGGATTACGAGAGAAAGAGGCAACTGTGTTCTCAACCGCAGAACACTCCAGCGTCCACACACCTAACCTGTATCCCACACACACTATTGGGTAAAATCAATGGTGTGAATTGGCTAGCAGTTTCAGCAGAGTCCTCAGGACATCTCTTGACAGCAGCTTTAACTGGACAGAACTGCCTCGGTTTTGAAAGACAGGCAACTTGTGTCACGTCGGCACAGTGTAAGTTGCTCTAGGAGAAAACTTGTAAAGATTTGACTGGACCTTTGAAATAAATTTTTTAAACCAATTCCCTAAAATATTCCGTGACTGGCTGTGACCATGTACAAGTGTTTGACATATATTTCTGTATTCTGTCTAGATGTGGATTACCATGTGCTTACAGATCTTTCATAATATATTTTTTGACAACAAATTAATGATGAGCTACATGTGAATGTGTAATGTAATATATAAATTCCACTAACATGTGTTAAGCGTTACTGGTGACCTACCAGCACTTTGTTTTAATTTCCATACATTTTAGTATGGCTGCAAGTCTATTGCATGACTCTGTGTCATGTCAGAAATATATTATTATTCTACTACATATCCATAATCAGTAAATGAAATCAAAGACAAACTACAAGCCAAATAAATTTTGAAGCAGAAGACATTAAAGAAAGAATGTTCATTTGCAAATACCACAAGTTCTAGGATAGAAGACTTTCTTCTATTTTAAGGTAAAACATGTTACACAGCTGACAAAGTATGTCTTTAACATGAATAACTATATAACTAGTTCTAAAATTTTATGGAATTTTACTCACAACAAAATTCTGTAACTGAAGAATTAACATCTTGCCAATAACTTCTATATGTTACGTAGTACTTAAATGTGGAGAACTAACAATATTTTGAAATACTGCACAAAACACAATCTCATGTTTCACAACAAAAATTGTTAAAAAGTCAGAAACTGCTTATGGCAGTCTATATCGTGAATTCCTTCATTTGATTGTAAAATTAATCACTAAATTGAAACACTGACCAAGAAATATCCTGTACTCTTAGATACACTACTCTCAAGGTATAACACTGTCACCTACATTTGTTTGGCTCAAGTCAGAACAAGACTGAGGAGTCTAATTAAAATTGTTAAAGCAACAGAACAATATGTAGAAAAAGTTATATTAATCCCTAAAAATGAAAGTTGTTAAAACAGCTTCAAATGTGCTAGCACAACCTCAGGCCAAAATAGTTAGTCAGCCATGTGAAGAAGACTACTTTCCAGACCTTCCAAAATACCCAGAAGTGAAACCAATATTTAAAAAGACTCCCAAGAAAATATGGGCAATTATCATTCAGTTTCCCTTCTTTTTGTGTTTTCAAAATATTTAGTACAATCATTGCAATTCAAATTCAAAACTTCAAAACAGACAAAAGTACAGTTTATGCCATCAATGAATTTCTTAGTTTCACTTTAGATAAACGACAGAAATTTACAAGAATCTTTTGTGACTTATTGAAACTGCTCGACTATGCAGAAAAGTTATTACTGTTACATAAAATGATGAAATATGGAATTGTGGTTAATGTCTTACAGTGGTGTAGGTAATATATGACAGAGAGAAAGCAAATGGTTGCAATAATATCTAGTAAAGGAAATTATTACTCAAAATGGAGAACTGTTTTACAGGGAGGAACCAGAAGGCTCAATTTAGGCCCAGTCTCTCTCTTTTTGTTATGCACATGACTTACCCATAAATATAGTCATTCAGTTTTATTTGCTGATGACACAAGCATTGATAGTAAACTAAAATGCAGAAGAAATTTCTGAAAATGTCATAAACACCCTAAAAAACAACAAAATAGCCCATAACTAAATATTTCAGAAACACAGCTAGGGTAGTTTAAGAAAAAATAAGTGGTATCCACTCTGTGCTCAGAAGTAAGGAATTGAACTAAGCACAACTTGTTAAATACTTATGAACACAGATATAAATATATCATTGACGTCACACAGAGACTATCTGAAAAATAAATTAAACAGCTTGGCATTTGCTATGATGGTCTTAGCCAATGTAGCTGGTATAGACACAAAAAGATAGTGTTCCATAGCTACTCTGTGGCATTTGTAAGAAATGGTACTGTCTTTTGGCGAAATGCTAGGGTGACATTTTAGGCTTTAGCAGTCATCATATACAGCACCAAGATTTTCTCCTCAGGGCAGCAGATTTTGCAACATCGTGCATATGACATAATCAGTGGTGTGAGGTATGTGTAGCAGATGGTATCTTCCTCACAGGAAAGACTGCCAGGATTGTAGTCTATCAGAATGACTGCGTGATACTTTGACGCTGTGTGTTAAAATGCTAACTTTCTTTCATTAACATTTTAATAATGGTGCATTAAACTAGCTTAACATCCTGGATTAGGTACCTCTAAATAACAAGTTATCACCTACTTATCTTGAAACTCAGAAATGCATGTCAAACTAAAACCAAAAGCTAAGTGACAAGGCAAACTAAGCTCTTTGGGTATTTTTGGAGCTCTGCCTAGACCAGGCTCCAAAGTGAAAGAGTGGTACTGTCTTATCATGGGGTACAGATATGTTGTTGGGTCTGTTCAGTAATATCACAGTTTTAATATACATTCAGTAAAGTGCTAATCAGATATATAGGGGTAGTCATGGGAGACAGACATGTGCCTGATGTGGACAATTGTGTTTCAACTTTTATGCAAAATTATTCCACTTTAATCATTTTGAACAAAATTTGTCAACTTAACCATTGTACAATTATTTAGGGAAAGGGAAAAAGGATGTTTATAGGTGGTGTGGTTTCTAAAAACTGTTAATGAACTGTTATGATGAAGTAGACACATACTATTGAAATTGATGAAACACAACATAAAATTATGACAATCTCACAGAGGACATAAACATGGGATGATAATATTTGGGTATGAGCCCACATGAGATAAAGTAGACAAAATAATGTTATGCACTTAACTTAAGTAATAGAAAAGCAAAGCAAAGATCTAACTATGAGAAACATACTCAGTGCCAGAATACATTGTAAGAATAACTGTTGGTAGACAGGTAGACAGGTATACTAAGTACACATGAAATTAGATCCACTGGCAATGTTGATGACAACAATAACACATAAGTGACAAGGAGTAAGACACTCATACTGTAGAGAGAAGCAATGTGGTTGTAATGAAGTGTTGAATTTTGTGACAGATGGCAGTGCACCGACATGTAAGTGGTGATAAGAGTTTAAAGACATCTGAATAACGCAAGTGTTTTTGAAACTCCCTGGCAGATTAAAACTGTGTGCCGGACCGAGACTCGAACTCGGGACCTTTGCCTTTCGCGGGCAAGTGCTCTACCAACTGAGCTACCCAAGCACGACTCACGCCCCATCCTTACAGCTTTACTTCTGCCAGTACCTTGCCTCCTACCTTCCAAACTTTACAGAAGCTCTCCTGCGAAACTTGCAGAACTAGCACTCCTGAAAGAAAGGATATTGCGGAGACATGGCTTAGCCACAGCCTGGGGGATGTTTCCAGAATGAGATTATCACTCTGAAGCGGAGTGTGCGCTTATATGAAACTTCCTGGCAGATTAAAACTGTGTGTCGGACCAAGTTTGGAAGGTAGGAGGTGAGGTACTGGCAGAAGTAAAGCTGTGAGGACGGGGCGTGAGTCGTACTTGGGTAGCTCAGTTGGTAGAGCACTTGCCCGCGAAAGGCAAAGGTCCCGAGTTCGAGTCTCGGTCCGGCACACAGTTTTAACCTGCCAGGAAGTTTCATATAAGCGCACACTCCACTTCAGAGTGATAATTTCATTCTGGCAAGTGTTTTTCTTTAAAAAGTAACTCAAAGGAAGGAAATGCGCTGATGGTAGAGCAATTCTTGTAACAAAAGTTCTTTTACAATGTATTTTCATAATATACCTATTTCTAATAAAAATCACACATCATTAAGTGAAACAATATACTGCTCACAACTTATGCGAGCAGAATAATTCACATTTTATAACTATTAATAATGCATTAACGGGATGCTGAGAAGATGGGATTATTATCAGTACTGAGAGATGTGTCAACTTTCAGTTATTCATGGTGTAAGGGCTATAGAAAGAATGACATGTTCTTATTACAGAATTATTAATGATCATTACTTAATGATGACAAATGAATTTATTTGTAAAAAAAATTGAATCTGAATATCAGGTTAATGGGATAGCATGGCTACTGGGAGATACTCACTTTCAGCTTTATTCAAAATTCATTAAGTTTATTTATTTCCAAACTGAATGTTGTCTTTGAGAACATCCCTATTTTTGGAAATCTCAGAAGGAAGGGGATGTGTGATATTTACAGCTTTAGTACCCATCATATCTAGTTCCAAGTTTCTTTCCTCAGTGCTGCAGAGGTTGCAGCATTACACATACGACGTAATCAATGATGTGAGGTACCAGTAGCAGATGGTATTATTCTCATGGGAAAAACTGCCATATTTCTAGTCTATCAAGTAACTGACTGAAACATTTGAGGGCTGCACAACAAAATGCTACCTTTCTTTCATTAATATTTTAACAATGGAGCACTAAACTTCATCAACACCCCGTAATACGTATCTCTAAATAGCAAGCTATCACCTAATAATTTCAAAAGTCACAATTACATGTTACACTAGAAACAAAAACTAAACAAAAAGGTAGATGAAGCCCTTTGGGTTGTCTTCAAAGACCCACCTAGACCTGATCCCAAGCAACGTAGTGTAGCTGCCTAAACAGATTGGAAGGGGTAGTTGGGGGGTACAGATGTATTGATATACACAGACACGAATATAATAGAGGGAAACATTCCACGTGGGAAAAATATATCTAAAAACAAAGATGATGTGACTTACCAAACGAAAGCGCTGGCAGGTTGATAGATACACAAACAAACACAAACATACACACAAAATTCAAGCTTTCGCAACCAACGGTTGCTTTGTCAGGAAAGAGGGAAGGAGAGGGAAAGACAAAAGGATGTGGGTTTTAAGGGAGAGGGTAAGGAGTCATTCCAATCCCGGGAGCAGAAAGACTTACCTTAGGGGGAAAAAAGGACAGGTATACACTCGCACACATATTCATATCCATCCGCACATACACAGTCACAAGCAGACATTTGTAAACGCAAAGAGTTTCAAGATGCGCCTCCTACCTTCCTTTGCGTTTACAAATGTCTGCTTGTGACTGTGTATGTGCGGATGGCTATGTGTGTGTGTGTGTGTGTGTGTGTGTGTGCGAGTGTATACCTGTCCTTCTTTCCCCCTAAGGTAAGTCTTTCCGCTCCCGGAATTGGAATGACTCCTTACCCTCTCCCTTAAAACCCACATCCTTTTGTCTTTCCCTCTCCTTCCCTCTTTCCTGATGAAGCAACCGTTGGTTGCGAAAGCTTGAATTTTGTGTGTATGTTTGTGTTTGTTTGTTTATCTATCAACCTGCCAGCGCTTTTGTTTGATATACACAGACAGTAATATCACAATTTATATGCACATTACTGAAAAGGGTACTCATACTCATGGAAGACAGATCTGTGTCTATTGTGGAGAGTTATGTTTTTTTTAATGCAGGTTCTGCAAAGTGTTAAGGATACAGGGTACTTATCAATGGTGGAAAAACTGACATTTTTTATGATTTTATTAAATTCTATAGTCTTTCCTGATTACATTGATATATACATTATAGGGTTTCAAATGAAAAATGACCTATATATACCAAATTTTAAAGTTACAGTCATGTATGCCACCACGCCCCCTTTATTTCTGTTACAGAAACCAGTATTATTTCGAAAAGAAGTGTGAACTTTCTGTTTCCAGTTATTACACATATGATACATTGCATATGTTGGTAACAGTGCAGGTTTCTACTGTCTGTAAATGATTATCTGTGCTAGTGTTTACTTATGTTTTGCTTAAGCAGTTTGTTCACTAGTAACTGAATGTTCGTTGCCCAAGTGATACATATATTTGTGGAAGTACCTATCCTTTGGTGTGCAATAAATACAAACTACGCTACGCATCAAGAAATTCAATAAAAGGAAATTCTGTGGTAACCAGTTCACAAACAAAGCAAGCCACACTGTTGAAAGTAATCTATGTATCAGTTCTCCAGGAAAGAAACTCCCACATGTCACACCTCCTGGTGATCAAAAATTTTTGTGTTCACAATAACGCAGATTGTAGTGGATTTCTTGTTTTTGATGTGGGCATCTTATCTTCTTTGATGAAGAAAGTGACAAACTGTGAACAATGTGATGGTCCAGGCTGTCTGGAAATAACTGAACAACAAAGTAGTAGGGAGGGTTTAGCGTCAAAATTAGTTGTTCTGTGTAGATCCTGCAATAAATCTATGTCATAAATGACTTAGAACATTGCGCATAATTCATATGATCTTAATTTGAAATTAGTGTATGCAATGCATGCAACAGGAAAAGGAAAAAAGGCTGCTCAAGCGTTTTATGGTTTGATAGACCTTCCTCCTCCTCTCAGTAGGTTCAGCAAGTACATAAAAATACTCTTAGGTGCCTTGACAGTTGTGTGTAAAGCATCTATGAAGCATGCAGTAGAAGAAACTGTAAATATTAGTCGTGGTCGTGCGGTAGCGTTCTCGCTTCCCACGCCCGGGTTCCCGGGTTCAATTCCCGGCGGGGTCAGGGATTTTCTCTGCCTCGTGATGACTGGGTGTTGTGTGTTGTCCTTAGGTTAGTTAGGTTTAAGTAGTTCTAAGTTCTAGGGGACTGATGACCATACATGTTAAGTCCCATAGTGCTCAGAGCCATTTTTTGTAAATATTAGTCGAACCAGGACCTTGCTGTTGCACTTGATGGGACATGGCAATGTCGAGGACATCGTTCCTTGAATGGTGTTGTAAGTGCTACTTCTCTGGAGAACGGAAAAGTTATTGATGTTGAGTGCTTATCTAAGTAGTGCCACACCTGCCATTGTAACACTGAAGGACATATTGAACATCAATGTTCTAGGAACTATGATGGTTCCAGTGTAGGTATGGAGTGTGATGGAGCTCTAAAAATATTTCGGGGGCCGGTGCTCCTTTATAACATTAGATATACAAAGTACCTAGGTGATGGGGACTCTAAAGGTTTAAATAAAATTAAAGAGTTCAGTGTTTATGGTGATACCTTAGTAACAAAACTGGAGTGTTGTGGACATGTGCAAAAGAGTATGGGTGCTAGATTGAGGAAGCTACAAAGAGAAATGAAAGGAAAGTTGCTATCTGATGGAAAATCTCTGTCTGGCCGAGTCAGACGGACAGAAACTAAAATAGACTTTCTTCATAGTTATTATGGACTGGCCAGTAGATGAACTTCACCTCTGAATGATGTTACAGCAATGAGAAAAGCTGTCCAGGCCACTGACTTTCATAAGTTGTCCAAAGATGACCACCCTGCTCACAGACATTGCCCTAAAGGAGCAGATTCTTGGTGTGGTTACCAGAAAGCAAAAGGAAGTGGTCAAATATACTATCATAAGCATTATCTTCCTGAACCTGTTATGAATGAAATAAAACCAACTTTTAGAGACATGATTGACCCTGTTTTGCTTAGTAAATGTCTTCATGGGGGCACTCAGAACACAAATGAAAGTTTCAACCATTGCAAATGGGAAAGATTACCCAAGAATGTTTTTCTAGGACTAAATACATTAAAAGTTGGTGTACTAGATGCTGTGATATGTTTCAATGATGGAGTGAAAGGAAGGTTGCAAGTCCTGAGAAATTTAGGCATAAAATGCGGCTCTAGTGTGGAAGATCAGTTGCTTGTGTGTGACAGACAACAGGTGTATGAAGCTGAAAGATTCACTCTTCAATTTATCAAAGAAGCAAAAAGTGTTGAAAGGAATGCTAAGAGGAAGCATGAAGATGAAGAAATGCTGCAGGATGAAGACTATGCTTCATGAATGTTCTGAGGCATTAATTGGACTCTATCTTCATTCGCAATTTCTCGCAAGTTGTATTTTTCAGAATTCAGGTACAAATATTTCCTAAAGTTTATAAAGCAGTGCCCTATTTTTTTTCTGTAGCTTGCAATAGTCCATATTTATGTTGTAGACCTAAGCTTTATTGCAGAAGCAACTAAATTATAAAAAAAATAACATTTTTCTTAGGAAAAAAATTATAAAAATTAAAATGTAAGCTGTCATATTTTTTATCCTTTTAATTTACATGATAGGTGGAATTAAATAGGCCTAGTACATCAGCCATCATGTCATGCAATTCTGGTAAAAATTTGCTCTCCTTCAAATGTATAGCATTGGATTAAATGGTATCTCAATTTGAGGAAGCATTTTGGCGAAAAAAAAAAAAAATTGCATCGACTTCTTTGTGATATTTTAATAACTATAAGCAGGTTCAAAAATATTCAAAATACTTCTAATTTGTTTACAAAGTGTGCTACATTACCTGATATCAACAAAAACTCTGTAAAACATACACATTATAGACAGTGCTTGAAAGAAACAGGTGTTGATTTTTACATAACATTGAGCCAGAAAAGTACCCTGTATTCTTAATCAGATCAGAAGGGGCAGTCATAATGGACAGATGTGTGTTCTGATGCAGACAGTCAAAACTTAATTTTGTGCAGCAATAATGTACTAGACTATTTTGAGAATCCTTAACCTGAAATCTGTTAATAAATTCACAAGATAAGTTTTGTAAATATATTAATAATGTGTGTCTTGTTCAAAAGATGGTGGATAAAGTTTGTAACTTGCAGTTTCTCACATTCTGTTTAAATAAATAGATATGACATTCCAAATAGTGAATGAACCAGTTATTAACATAACATTGGTTCCTCGCCAACAGTTCATTACAGCCTGAAGGTAACACATCTTTGATCTACATACTGCTGTCTGGGCAGATATCTGTAGAAGAGTGCAGGTCGGTCAAAACTAACAGAACTCTCTGCATTTCACTCAGGGCAGTGAAAACAACAAGGTACCTCACATGTAATGCATTTCCAGAACAAATGGGGTCATTAAGAAGAAATCTGTGGTAACATAGAGGAGTGGATATGATTCATTTTTGATAAATCATGTAATTTTTTGCTTGCTAACAACATAAGAAGCATATTAAGCTGACACAAAAAGTTATAAGAAACATGTGCAATACCAGGCTAAGAGAAACTTCTTGGTCACTGTCAAGAAACCTATATATACTAACTGCTTCCTCATTGAACGTATATGAAACAATTCTCTTTACAAATAATAATCCTGAACTATTTCTTCCAAGTAACTTGTGCCAATGGTATGAAACTACGAACAAAGAAAGTTTCATGCTTCCTACACACAGAGTTCATCTTTCTGCACAGACCCAACAATATCGGGGAATGCAAACATGCAGAAAGCTGAAAGACACAAATTTTCAAAAGTTTGAAATGGAATAGACAAAAAGAAAGTTATGTTGCATTCTGGTAGAGAAATGCTTTTACCCTCTTGACGTAATTTTTTATGATGACTTGACCATTTACTCAAGAGAAAAAATTAAATTCAGATACTGGTGTTACATGATGATAAATTTCGCATTCCACGAACAATCAAATATTATTACAAGGTGACACGTCTCCTGTATACTAGACCAGTGACTTGACTTGTATGTTATGAAACAATGATATTCTGATTCTGCACAAGAAACACATTTTAGCTGGATAGTGTACCTGACCAACATTATTTAATTCAGCATATGTATTACAAATAAGACTGTCTCATATCCCCATCTTGAAAACTAGTATACTATTTATTCTGCAATATGAACAGTTTTACACCTGGGAGGTTGCTACTACACATTAACTGTGTAGATAAATGTACATAACATAATTTTCCTCATTTTTGCCTGGCTTATATAATGGTGTTAAATTTACTCAACAATCTAGATTGAAAACTGCAGTAACATTTAAGTCCACAGAGGTTATAAATTGCTGCATATAATATTATATATACTTAACAATAAGAAACAAACCGTTGAGTGGTACAGCTCTTGGCATGGAGGCTTTTTGGCACACGACGGGTGGTGGAGACTGAACCCGCTCTCTAGGATGCTTTTTAACTGGTTGAACTCTCTTAGGGATGTTCCCAGCAAGAATTCGGTGGATGAACTTTTCAAATGTCCCTTCTTCATCACACCAGTTACTAATGACTTCAACAGCATTCTTTCTGGAGAAGACCTGGTCGACCCACTTCGTAGCACTGTTGGTGACAGCGTAGCGAAATAGGAGCTGCCTTTGAGGACAGGTGGCCATCCTGTGGAGGCTCTCCCACTCTGCCATTACAGATACCTTGCCCTGTGAAAACCAGCTACTGTAATCACACAAACACTCACGAAAATATGGTATAAGAATATCCATATTACATAAAAAACTAGAGGAAAATGATAAATGGCATCAATCAACTCCAGCTGTACCAGCAAGGCTCCACAACCTTTCTGGATTATACACTTATGGAAAATTAACACCGTGAAGCTATGGGGATACAAGAGGGTAAGTTTTATTCTGATATTGTTCTGGCTCTTAAATTGCAGCTCCAAGACATGTCCAATATCCTTGTAAAAGTGATGTATGGACCAATATAACCACATGTATATTCTGTATGATTAACATCACAGGGTCATACGTCTATGGTCACTAATTTTTGCATCTACACCTGCAGTGCCAATCTGTAGTTGTGGATGAATTCAATCACAAGGACATTGGATGTCATCTTCAGAGGCAATGTTCCACTGTACTCCTAATGTTAGCACAACTAGTCAAGACAAATTACAGGTATTGTAGAACAGACAAGTTAGCAACCTATCAAGTCTCACACATATGCAGTGTGAGGCAACTCCCTTGGTTATGTTACCTAGAGTTGTTGATGGTCATCTGGGAGAGCATACTGGGAAATGCAAGAAGAATATGCAGTTGTCCTCATACAAGAATTCATTTTCCTGGCACTGTATTCTGTATTTGTCTTATACTATTTTCTGTTCCCTCTAATATCACATATATATCTTCATTTTAGGCTATGATTTGTCACATAATGCATGGAATATGGTCTGCACACCATTGTCTGACAGACTGGTAGTTTTTGCTCTCATGGTCAACACCATATTTGTGTCTATTGTCACTGTCGCCAAGAAGGGAACTTCCATTATTACTAAACATAGACTTGTACCGTCTGCTATTCTAGTGGTTTATTTCACTATACTGTTGGTGAAAGGCTGCACGGTAATGATGTGTGATAGGTATTCCAATGATCAGCAGTCTCACTCATGGCCCATCATTCAGCACATTGTTTTTGCTGCAGATGCCATTCAATCAGCAACGGCTCCTGATACAATGCATAGTCCAGGTCTGATCCTATATTCTGTTTCTAACCAAAACTGAGTCACACACACCTCCCTTGGGCTATTAACACCAGTAATGATACAGGGATGTTGTCTCATGACCAATGTTTTGAGTAATTCTTCAGGGACATTCTCCATAACACAGACTGATTATATCGCCTTGTTGAAATTCAGTTAATTTCAGGAATGTTACCTATCAAGAACATTCTGGCTTGACTATGTGGCAGCTGTCACCACTGCTGTGTCTGGCAGCAAAACAATTACAGACAACACACCTAATGGGCTGACATTCGCCTGCTTGTGCCCCTGAGAAGAAGTACCGTTGGGCTGTAGTTCGGCAACAATGCAGCCCCCACGGGTGCATAGACACAAAGAGAGACAGCAGTGTGAGCTATCAACCAGTACCTTATGGACGTCAACACTGTTATTCTGTTGCATGAGTCATGGTCCACACGGGTCGAGCACAATGCATACTCTGCACCATTGCACATGCAAACTGGACAGCCACCGCTCGTTTGCTATGTTTCTTACACCCGTGAATTAAATGGTATCGGTGAGACATGCATTCACATGCTCGGTTGGTCATGTGTCCATTGTGCTTCCACAGCCACGAGTCTGCCATGTGTGCTTGATCACTGAGGAGTGTGTACCCTCCAGGATCAGTGGTCGAGCCATTCACTACGGCCATGCAGTCACCCTTGGAGACATTTAAATGTGATTATTACGAGTTTTTCAGTGTGTATATATATATATATATATATATATATATATTATTGTTACAACTTAGACTTAGTGCGTGGGCATGGCATTAAGCTGGCTCAAGTATGACAGTTTTGAAAGGAATGAAAAACCACTCTTTGCACATTTCTGTGGTGACCCTGACATGATTACAATCTGGCAAAAACACCTGGTGACAGACTCCATCAGCGTGAGTGACCAGGAATCGTGAGTGAGCTCACTTTCAAATGTTCCTCTGCTCACCTATAGTCCTGCACGGACAACATTTGGGCC
This sequence comes from Schistocerca serialis cubense, assembly GCF_023864345.2. NCBI lineage: Eukaryota > Metazoa > Arthropoda > Insecta > Orthoptera > Acrididae > Schistocerca > Schistocerca serialis. Next base: position 690,039,432 of record NC_064640.1, on the reverse strand, counting down.
TTGAAATATTTACTCGTTTTCTGTGTACTTTCCTTCCTTGCATATGTCTTGGTACTTTCATGTGTCCCCTTTTGCCTGAGATCTTAGTGCAATAGGGCAATGGCGACCATGGAGGATCTCCAAAGGCAACTAGAGGAGCTGTTGGCATGTAATCAGTTCCTGGAAAGCAAGCTGCAGGCAAGGCCCTTCTGCCACTGCTGGAGTGGCACCCAGCACTGGATGTGTATTGGTTAAGCTTCCCCTTTTTGGCCCTGTGACCCATTCATGTGGTTTAGCCAAGAGGAGGTGGTTTTCCTAAGCAATAATATCACATGCCACCTCGTGAAATTTGGACATGTCGTGAGCCAGCGGGAACAGAGTTACACGGGCAAAGTACAGGACGTAATAACTTCCCTGTGGATTTAATCTTCCTACAAGCAGCTTAAGGAAGAGTTGATATGCCAGATTTTGTCATTCGACGAGCAGCAAGTATAGCAACTCTTGTGCCAAGAAGAACACAGTAACCGAAGGCCTTCACAGTTCCTGCGCCACATGCAGAGCCTCGTGCAGTCAGACATGGTTCCACATTAACTGTTGGGCACTATTTAGGTGCACAGCCTCCCCCTGCTCAGATGCAGACTGCGCAAACTGACATGCAACTGGGCACTGTAGGAGACCTGGTAGATAAGGTGTATAATGCACTGGCAACAGCACCAAGCACATACACAGCTGCCTATGACCCCTTGACCTCCCTCCCCCCCCCCCCCCCCCCCCACTATCACTCTGCAGTGACATACACCTCCAACAGCCGCAGCAATGGGCACCGACCTACAGCACCTTATACAGAACTTGGCCACCCGGGTGGCAGTATTCAGTACACAGGTCGAAAGTTTGTGGCGCGTTCATGGCAAGAGGGCAGCAGGCATTGCAGCAGCAGCAGACCAGATGATGGGCAGCAGAGCTCGTGCTACAGGTAACGCAGTAGCAGCCGCTCTCACAGTACCCTGCCAATGTATTAGCAGGCTCCAAGTGGTGTCTGCTGGTAACATGTCCATTTCCGCAATGAAGCAACCCATGCTGCACCCATTGTTCACACACAAACACCAGTTGTGAGCAGGGCCTAGATGCACCCTGCTGCAGTACTGTATCAAAGCATCTGTTTGTGGCAGAATGAGGTTGGAGCATGAAGTACATCATTGATATTGGGTCAGAATTATCAGTTTTTCGTAGAACCACGCTAAGAGATCCCACAATGAATCCATAGACATCCCAGTCTATACTCGTTAGGTTAAAGTCGCGTCCAGCTAATATTCCATGATTTGGGTATTTACAACAAACATCTGCCATGCAGTTATCAAATGCATTTGTAGTTAAGGCAGGTACTCTCCCTTTCCAGGCACACATGTGGAAGTGTTGCATGACACAACTAGCAAATTCTGCAAATTCATGTGAAGAAGATTCTTTTCATAATCAACATGGTGAAAACTCCATTTCCTTTTGCTGATGTCCACCCTTTGTCCCACCTTCTCCAGGCATAACACATATATGAGCATGCATAACAACTTTGATACGTGTTCTGAAGTCTGTATGTCACATCACATATGAGGATCCTGGGATCCACCTGAAACCACCTGCAGCTACCAATTGCTAGGGTATTTGTTTCTTATCGGATGACTGGTGACCAGTAGACAATAACATTCTTTGGGGTGACCAGCCATCTGGATAATTCCTGGTATGTCCTCCTTTTTATCTGTTTGTCCGAGGTCCAAGCGGATTTTTACATTGTCCACTTTCTTCGAGAAGTTGATCATAATAAAATTATGTTTGCTATTATTCCCATTCTACTGCTCTTTTCTTATATACCTTGTCTACAGATGGCAGCAGGATCGTCAGTTTTATCAATCACATTTTACATAACGTAGCTCAGCATGGAGCTGACAATCTTTCTGTTGATTTGGAGCCTGTCATAGTGAAAATTAAAAGCTATTTTTTCTCTTTAAGCAGAACGGAACAGTTATACTCTTTTTGCGAATTTGTAGAGGTAAATTACGAACAAGTCCTGTCTCAAGTGAAAGCTAGGTGCTTGTTTGTGTCTTTCCCCAGCCATTGAAAGGGTACTGGAAATGTATGCTTCTCTGAATTCCTACTTTCTGTCTAAAAGCAAGTCACCAAACGCTTTGTTTCAGTTTTTTGAGAATATGTTAAGCGAAGCCCACTTATGGTATTTGCATTCATTGATGGCTGTGTTCAGTTCAAATATTCTGCAACTAGAAAAGGAGGATAATTCTGAGCTTGAAGTGACTGAAATTTTAGATTCTGTTATAAATAGCCCGAGGACCGATTAAATGAAAAATTCATTTTCCTGAAAGTTAAATAGAAGCTGGAAATTGCAGCAGACGAAGAGTTTGATAAAGAAGTTAAACTTTTAAAGGAGGAAGCTATGTTGCTGTATCAATCGTGCCATGAATATTTAAAATGAGCCTCTGTGTGTTTGACGACTTTTTCTGTTTCAAATGGGTGTCTCTTAAAAATGATGTTAACTACAGTGATATTTAAAAAAAGCATTTTGTATTTGCAAGATAAATGTAAAGCTTTTGATATTTAAGATGTAAAACGTTTTAATCAATTCTGTAATTTTTGGAAGAGTGTAGTAGAATAGTAATGATCCTGAATTTAGTGCGTTATCTTGTAGTAAAAAAAATGGGCCAAGTATTTTTGTGAATGTAAGTCTGTTGATTGTCACTCAGAATTAGTAAACATGCCAAGTACATTTTCAGTATACCAGGGCACAATGTACATGCAGAATTAGTATTCTCACTCATTACGACACAATAGACAGATGACAGGAATAGGTTAATACTTGAATCTGTTAAAGGTCTGTTGATGGTCCAGTATAACTAAAAATAATTCTCCTCTGTATTTTTTACAACTATTTGCTAAGCAAGCCTACACTTCTACAAGAAACTGGATGTTCAGGGAAGTACCAATAAAAGTTAAGAAATGTGAGTTACATCATATAATTATATCATTTATTAAATTTGAACATATATTTCTGCGTGTCCTTTTTTTTCTAACTTTGTCCTCCTTTTTGAAGCTGTTTGTCCTCTTTGTAATACGTCTGCATCTGGTCACCATAACATTGTTGCATCTTAGGACAAGTATATGACAGCAATGCAAAGGACACAGTCCAAGCTCTACTAGGTGTGTATGAGTTCTGAGGGAAATACAACTCTAAGTAAAAATTGTCATATGTTATTAAAATTTAATCTGCTCCTACACAAGAGATATAGTCACCAGGGCAAAAGAGGCATGCCCCACTGAAATAGCAAAACAAATTAGTGATCATGGAGCTCTATTTGGCTCACAAAGATGAAAAAGGGTACAACTATACAAACACTGTGTAACAGGTTTCCTGATGTTGGTATTGCATGAAACATACGAAGAGGAATAGCTCCACTAGCTATGACACCACTTCTAATATAGATAATATTTTTTTCCTTGCTGGTCTCTTTCAAATACCTAATCTATGTAATGTCAAAATTCCTTTTATAGCTACAATTTTCAACACCTTATCACTCAGTGTACAATTTGCTGGTTACTGATAACAACAGTGAAAATAGTTCATGTAGAAACAATTTACTTAACCAAATACTTAAAATTTAAAATTTCTAAAAGTCATGTATACCTGAAAATTTGCCCATGCTAATAATTATTTGTTATATGACTGTCAGTGCTCTGAAAACTGCATAATTAAAAAGTAGCCTTTACTCAAAATTATTGTTATCATAAGACTATGAGAATGTTTCAACACTGAAATGTCATCCTTTTGAAACTACAGTATCCTAGATCTGTAGTCCCGATTTGTCTGTTTCCGAACATGTATACTAATAATACAATAATTATTTTGTTAATGATTTTTCTCAGTATATTAAGATCTGAGTTTCCAGAAATTTCTTGGTGGGCTTTTCTAAATACCAAGGGTAGAAATATGTGCCTAAATATCCAATACGTAAAATAGAACACATCTTCTAGCCTAGTCATATGTAGACAATTGCTATTGATCTATAGCTATATAGCCTCACATCTGTAAATTTCAAGTAATCATTCATAATATGAGCCTAGCATTATTGCCATATGCTCATGTATTTTAGACTCTTGAAGTCTATGAGGTTTAATGACCTGTATTTTAGTTTTCAAGTTTACTACATAAAGATGATCTCCACCCATTAGGTGAGTGATAACAAATATTCATAAATGGGGAACTCTACTTTCATTCTGTTCCATAAAGACATTTAAAGTTCAGTCAAAGCATCTAGCAATCACTAACTGGACATTCAAAGAAGAAAAAGAAAGAATTCAGAGGCACCACTCTGGCAGTTCAACAAACTCACAAACAAATCAAGGGATACATTAAGATCAGGTTGTCAAGAAATCTAATTAACAAAAGATGGGTTTCATTGAAAGCAATAAAGAGATACGGAGTGTGATTTACTTGGTCACTGCAAGAGGTGGAATTTATTATCAATCAAGCACTATCAAATTGAGTATTGATGGCAGAATCGTAGCAGGAAGACAATGAGGATCCTCTCAGTGAACACACAATAGGCAATTGTTGTGTTGTGAACTGCTACTGCCACTGAGAGATAAAATTTTCCAAATACCAATGAGATGCTACTGAAACCAGAAATCAAAAGAAGATGATGCAGAAAGAAATTAAGTGTATAAGAAATGACATTACAACTAAGACACTTCAGGTCACTTGGCAAAGATTAGGCTAATTGTCCATGCAAAAAAATAAACACTGCAAACTGGCAACATACATGTACTTATTAATAGGTTGCCATAACCTGTATCTAATGCAACTAATGCATTGCAGTAGCACTTCCTAATGGTGATGTATCAAAAGATGGTGAAGTAATTATGACATAAGGTTTTGTGGAAGTTCAGTACAGTGTGTGAGTATGTGGGGGAGTGAGGGAAGGGAGAGGAAATGGTGGAGATGGGGGTGGTGGGGAAGAGTAGGTGTTTGTGTCTCCGAATAATGATGTACTGGAACACATTTTTTGATAAATGAATCTATACGAGTGCTTAACATTTGCTTTTCAGTGATGTGTTTGGCACAGTGATTCTCAGTTGTGATATACTAAACCTTCACTTATTTCTGTACTGTTTAATGCTGTCACTGAAAATTTGGACATCACACTAATTTCCTAAAAACAAGTGTCATTGTCATCAGGTGGATGTTGATTTAGAATATGATTATATATTTAGATGGAAATATTCTTAACAGAGCCCATTACAAACAGTATTGTAAGGTGCTTAAAAATGTTATTAGGAAGGCAAAAAATATGTGGTATGCAGATAGAATAGCTAAGTCTCAGGATAAAATTAAAACCATATGGTCAGTTGTAAAGGAAGTGGCTGGTCTGCAGAGACAGGTCGAGGATATAGACTCAGTGCATAGTGGGAATGTCCGTGTTACTGATAAGTCGCATATATGTACAGTATTTAATTATTACTTTCTGAATATAGCAGGTGAACTAAATAGAAACCTATTCCCAACAGGGAATCACACAGCGCGCTTAGAAAAAAGTGTTCTGAGACTGTTACCTGAAATGCTCCTTCATGATACTGACAAGAGGGAAATTGGCTTAATAATTAAATCACTAAAGACCAAGAACCCTCATGGATACGACGGGGTATCTAGCAGAATACTGAAGTATTGTTCTTTGTATGTTAGCCCAGTACTTAGCCATATCTGTAACTTTTCCTTTAGGAGTGGTCAGTTTCCTGACCGATTTAAGTACTTGGTAGTGAAACCACTTTATAAAAAGGGAGACAGGGATAATGTTGACAATTTTAGACCTATTTCTATGCCATTGGTGTTTGCTAAAGTTATCGAGAAGGTTGTATATACAAGGTTACTGGAGCATTTAAATTCACATAATTTGCTGTCAAATGTACAGTTTGGTTTTTAGAAATGGTTTAACAACTGAAAATGCTATATTCTCTTTTCTCTTTGAGGTTTTGGACGGATTAAATAAAAGGTTGTGAACGCTAGGTGTTTTGTTTGATTTAACGAAGGCTTTTGACCACAAAATATTACTGCAGAAGTTGGACCATTATGGAGTAAGGGGAGTAGCTTACAATTGGTTCGCCTCTTACTTTAAGAACCGAAAGCAGAAGGTAATTTTCCGCAATATTGAGAGTGGTAGTGATGTTCAGTCCCAATGGAGCACTGTTAATTGGGGCGTTCCCCAAGGGTCGGTGCTGGGGCCATTGCTGTTTCTCATTTATATAAATGATAAGCCTTCTAGTATTACATGTGATTCAAAAATATTTCTGTTTCCTGATGACACCAGCTTTGTAGTGAATGATCTTTTGTGTAATATTAAAACAGTATCAAATAATATAGTTCGTGTAATAATTTCGTGGCTTGTGGAAAATAATTTGATGTTAAATCACAGTAAGACTCAGTTTTTACAGTTTCTAACTCACAATTCAACAAGAACCGATATTTTGATGAGACAGAATGGGCATATCATAAGCGAGACGGAACAGTTCAAGTTCCTAGGCGTTCGGATAGATAGTAAGCTGTTGTGGAAAGAACATGTTCAGGATCCTATTCAGAAACTAAATGCTGCTTTATTTACCATTAGAACAGTATCTGAAATAAGTGACAGTTCAACACGAAAAGTAGTCTACTTCGCATACGTTCATACGCTTATGTAGTATGGTATTATTTTTTGGGGCAATTCTTCTGATTCGAAAGGGGTATTTTTGGCTCAAAAACGGGCTGTTCGAGCTATATGTGGTGTAAGTTCGAGAACCTCTTGTCGACCCCTATTCAATAGTCTGACATTGCCCTCACAGTATATATTTTCTTTAATGTCGTTTGTTGTTAGCAATATTAGCTTATTCCCAAGAGTTAGCAGCTTTCACTCAGTTAATACTAGGCAGAAATCAAATCTGTATGTCGAATACGCTTCCTTGAATCTTGTGCAGAAAGGAGTGCAGTATTCTGCTGGATCGATTTTCAATAAACTACCACAAGAACTCAAAAATTTTTGCAGTAGCCCAAACACTTTTAAGTCTAAACTGAAGAGTTTCCTCATGGCTCACTCCTTCTATTCTGTCGAGGAGCTCCTGGAAGAGCTGAAAAATTAAGCAAATTCCAGTGTTACATTGTTGATTTTCTTTATTTAAACTTACGACTTGTCGTTTGAATATGTTTCTTATATTTCGTTTTATCTGTTTCCGTGTTATAATTTCAGGTATTGACTCGTTCCATAACCGTGGAGACTTCTCCTTAAATTGGTCCCAAGGAACAATAAATAAATAAATAAATAAATAAATAAAAGAGAAACCAACATCAATACTGAGGATGCTCAGGTATAGAAAAAGGGTATCATGATGAGGAGATAATCAGAAGTGGCACTACATGGCCATCTTTACAAAGGTCCAAGCTTTCCTCAAACGGTCTTGAACCACAATCATACAAACACTTCAATGATCTGTTACAAATACTCTGACATGAAATACAACCGCAAGGCAGTAACAATATTGCTCTACGAATATCTGATGACAGACATATTCATTTTTAATAGTTGAATTATTTAAACTTAATCAGTCAGATGTTACTGAAAGTGTCACTAAATGAGGGATCATAATGAAGCATCACACTTAACTTTCCTAGATGCACAACTAGACTGTCACGCATTTTCGACTTAGCAGACTGGGAATTGCTTATGATATAAAGTTCAGCATGCCATATACAAATAACTGTTATCCACTGAACTCATATTCTGGTTACATCACATGACAAACATCAATGTGTTGTAGCTACCTTTCCGGAATGTCTACTTTCGGTTGATGTATGAATATTATATTTCAGTTGAAAAGGTGGCGACATTAGCTGTAATATTCAAGAGAACGAGTCCTTTTTAGCATTTTTTGTGAATGTCAACTTCGAGGACTCATTGAGAACAAATCGTAAGTAGAAGAAAACTTCCTTTGCGAGGTTGAAAGATACAACGTTTTTCTATTTGCAAGCGAATTTTCATTATTTTCTGACTAGCCGTTTTATCACTGTAATGTCAAACGCAAGACATTGTGATTGATCTTACCATTGCAGCTATTGCAGCGGAGAAAGCAAGGTTGTAGCGCTTGAACTTACGTTGATTGCGTGGTATGCCATTACTAATGAATATCTCTAATGACCTCGATGTCGGTGGGACGTTAAACCCAGTCTTCCCCCTTCTAATCCGCGTGTTTTTCAGTTAAAAGTTTGTAAAGCAGTTACGGTTAGTAGCTGGAATGTGTGCGAGGCTGAGCGGTCATACAAATAAGTTGCATTAGTTGCAACGCGAGATAAGCGCCTGTTCACTACTACTTTGTTCTTGATACAAAAGTCCAGTAGCGTTGAATTCACAGTGTTGCACAGACAAACACAAAAGTTTAATTTTCTTGTCCACTGAGCGCAATATACTGTACCTTCCACAAGGTAAGTGCGGTCGCGCGTGTTCCAGTAGGACTACTTTAGTAAATTCCTCATCTGAAGGGACAGATGGAAGTTCTACGTTGTCGCATTCCATCTGTTTAACAACAGAATTCTTCCTCCATTTCACAGATGGATTTCGTGATACGGGCTTTAGCACTGTGTGGTATGGAGACTGATATATAACAATCGGAGATCTGTTTGGTAATTTTTCGAGAACGCTCCTAAACCAATCCTCATAGTGTCTGGAATTCATCCCAGAATCATAATCTGCACTTCCTTTTAGCGCAACAATAAATAAGAGGGCATTTTGTACGAATCGATCTTCGTGTGCAATGTGACACAATGTAATACATTTTTCCAGTCCCAGGCATAATTTGAATTATTCCTTTCTAGCCATTCCAATGTTGAACCCTTCCTCTGAGATAATTGTATACATATTCTTGTACGTAAGTTATTTTTTGTTCCTGAAAGCCAACTTTCTGGAATGATTTGCACCACACCAGCTCTCGTCAGGGTGAATGATTGAAGCGCACACAGGCGCCTTACCGACTGTCGGCTCCATTTTATGAAATGAAATATTTAGAAATGTCATAATTCGCGTGGCAGCATTATGAGTCATTGGTAAAATTAAATTATATGAAGTTGAGAAAAATGCAGTATTTCAATACACATGTATAGTTGGCACAAGAATAGCTGTCCAATGTTCGGTTTTGTCGCATATCGGTTCATTACAGACCACTTTGCATTGATTGTCCTCTACTTTGCCATTGCTGCCAACGCCAGGGACCTACCAATTGTAGCTTCATACTTCCGTTAGCATCCATTTGTTGGTAATGCTTCATTTTTGTCTTCCAGTGCTGCTAAATCACAGGTTCATGCGCCTAGCACTGATCACCTTCTGTGCTATAAATATCACACGGTAGTAACATTGCTTTGCGATCCTACATGTTACAACCAATGAGCTGCATGTGTTAGGGATGACTGATGAACTGAGACAGTCACCCTCAAATGAGGTCCTTTGTAACAAGGAGTATGAAATTAAATGAAAGCTGTTGTAATGTAGGCCTTGATGCAACGACAGGAATAAAATCTGACACTTTCGTGAGTTTCGACGCAATGGGCATGAAGGGTTCCGAAAGGTTCTGACACTGGAGCCTCTAGTCGCCTGTTTTACGCTTTTACACTACACACAGTTTCGATAGCCAGCCACAACTATCAGATCGTATTTTCCTACTGTGATTACATGAGACTTAATCACAATATTTGGTTATATGGAAACCTCTCTGAACAGGTTTTAAAGGGGCCGCTCATTTTAGATCCCAGCTTGCAACCATCAAAATTTGAATAAACAAACACTGCCTCTTAAGTTAATCTCGAAGCAATGTCTTGCTCAGTTTTGGGTTAATAGTTTTCTTGTGGTACCTATGCTAACAAACCTTCAGATAGTTAAAAACTCTAGAAACTAATGAACCTTCTTCTGTTTATGTTATAGAGATCTCTGATGTGATTTTTCTCAATTAAACGTAAAAACAAGGGCAGTTTACTGTTTTATTATATGTTTGGTACTGATGAGACGATTTTTTACTATCGAAAACTGGGATAATACATTGCACTTGTTAGTTTGTTACATTCTTTTATGATTGGTTAGTTATTTACTAATTAATAGAATGGCTTTGTGGTGACTCGTGCAGTGTAATTGCTTGCCTAGAGGAGTATCAGCTTCAGCCTCTTAGTTCTGATGCATGTAGGTAAAAATCAGGATACTGTTTTACTGCTAGCTACTTCAGAAATCTGTATACCAGTATGGTGAAGTCTTGTTGTGTTGTGTGTATGTTAGATGAAAAGTAAATTATTAGCGTACAAGTAATACACCGAATACGAATGATCTGTAAAGTGCTTTCACAAAACATTTTACTTTGTGCGCAATTTATACTTTAATTGCTGGTTCATTGCGCCTTATGGCAGCACTGTATGAGAGGCCGAAAAAACATATGTAGTAACCTTGGACAAATAATTCCGCCTCTCAAAGTTTCCACATTCTGCGACAGCGTGATGCTTTTAGGAATGCTTCGCCGTCGAATTTTTCCTCACAGAAGTCCCACACATACATTTCTCCACTGAACAATTCGTATTTTCATAACGTACAACATTTCAACTACGATAACCACAATGGCAGATACATGTCATGCAGTTGCAAAATTTTGAAGAAGAGAGATCTAAACTGGATCGGATTAGCAATTCTGGTTTCATAAAATTCAGATTATCTGTCGCCATCATAGAACCTAAATTCATTTTTTGAAAATACACGTTCTACTCAGCAATTAGTTTTTTTGTATTCTTCATATGAAGGGCACTACTGCAAAGAAGTTTCCTGTACATTTCTTTACAAACAACTAATAGATTTGCTACAATTATTAGGACGGTCAATACGTTTGTAGCGTTTTTGTTTTTCATGTTAGTATTCCGGTTCCTATGGGTTTATATATCAATTGTCATTTTTTATTTGTAGTTAACTGTTGATCTTTTAGTTTGCTTATTGTCATTTGGAGATAGTGAGTAGAATGGTGGACGTTAGAAAATGGAGTGCCGAATGAAGAATTCGAAACATTTACAGCATATTCTTCTGTTTTAGTTCAGGGTTGACAGCATCGGAGGGGGCCAGAAACATTTGCGCCTTGTATGAGGATAATGCTATTGGACACAGATCGGCAAGAAAATGGTTTTCTCGCTTTAAGGAGGATTGTTTTCACGTTAGTGACTCTCCACATTCAGCAAGATATTCGGTGTTTGACGAAGATCTTTTAAACGCATTAATCCACAATGACCCACTTCAGTTTACTCGACAATGAGGAAGTGCGATGAACTCTGATCATTCCACCATCGTGTGACATTTACATTCAATGAGAAAGGTTACAAAATCGAGTACATGGGCACCGCATGTTCTAAGCCAAAATCACAAGAATCAGTGAGTGGCATCAGCTGGCTCGTAAACAACACTAACCACTCAAATCCTTTATCTCTACCGGTGACGAGAAATTGTGTGTTTAGCCGGCCGCGGTGGTCTAGCGGTTCTAGGCGCGCAGTCCGGAACCGCGCAACTGCTACGGTCGCAGGTTCGAATCCTGCCTCGGGCATGGATGTGTGTGATGTCCTTAGGTTAGTTAGGTTTAAGTAGTTCTAAGTTCTAGGGGACTGATGACCACAGTAGTTAAGTCCCATAGTGCTCAGAGCCATTTGAACCATTTTTGAACCGGAACCGTGCGACTGCTACGGTCGCAGGTTCGAATCCTGCCTCGGGCATGGATGTGTGTGATGTCCTTAGGTTAGTTAGATTTAAGTAGTTCTAAGTTCTAGGGGACTGATGACCACAGATGTTAAGTCCCACAGTGCTCAGAGCCATTTGAACCATTGTGTGTTTATGTTAATACAAGGAAAAGAAAGGAATGGTCGAACCCAAACAAAGCAGCAACTCCCTGTACAAAGACTTGCATGCACCCACAAAACATAATGTTATGCATCTGTTGGAACAGCGACGGTGTGGTGTAGTACGAACTGCTTCCCCAAGGTTTAACCATCACTGTTGACATTTATTGTCAGTAACAGAGACGTCTTGCACAGGCAATCCAAGAACAACGGCCAGGAAACCTACGTGAAGTGACGCTACTCCACGATAACGCCCGTCCTCATTCTGCTAGGCTGACAAAAAAACACTCTACAGGAACTGAGAAGTCATTGCACATCCATATTATTCACTTAATCTAGGTCCTTCTGTTTTTCCCTATTCCGCTCTCTATCGAACAACCTTCAAGCAACTTCCTTTCCGAAAGAAAACGAGCTCTGAACATAGCTCGACGAGTTCTTCTCATCGAAACCACGTGATTTCTATAGTCAAGGAGTCGAAAAGTTACTACAACGTTGGCAGACTGTTTTAAATAATGCAGGAGAATATGTTATTGATGATTAAGGTCTCTGTTATCAGTAGTTGCTTTGTTTATTAGACTTATGAAAAAACGCTACGAACTTATACACCAACCCAATATTATTATGGTGGTGACGTGGTAGACTTTTGTGCCCTTGAGATTTCAACAAGCTGAGTTTCCTATTTACCGTATCAATCAAAAATTTTGTGAAATACATTAACAAAAGCATTCTCATTGGTCTCGAAACTCTCTTTTTAAAACTTATCAAGAATCAGACGAGAAATCCATTGTTAGAAGTATTATTTCAGTATCATGTTTGTATGTACTTCTCAGGGGATATCGCTTTATCTCGGAGCGCATCATAATTTTCAATGACTCCAAATGTGTTACTCTACAAACATTTCACTTCCGTTTCATGTACTGGGGCGTATTCGTATAAAAAACTGTCAGAATAGGACAACGGGATAGGCGAAAGTAAGACATTTTTGAGGGAAGATAATGCGAACAAAATACTATAAAGTTTTATCTGTGTGTGCGATGAGGAGGGGAGGGGCGCCTGAAATTATCACACGGGGCTTCAAAATCCCCTTGAACCAACTCTGCATGTCGGCTCCATTCGGCACACTTCAAGTCGACTATCTTGTGTTTAAAATTGTTACCGGCCTCAGCGATGAGTAGTGTCTGTTTTTCTCCTATCTTCTGTGTTGCACAAGAGCCTCAACTTAATTTCACATTCCTCGCTAAAAATGAGAAACATACTTGAATATGACAGGCTCTACACTGGACATTTCAAATCTGTATTACCGACTGAAATTTAAAACATAACGGTTCATCTGTAACGCGTGCCTGTTAGTTGGTAGTGCTCAGCAGGTAACATCTAACCATTTGTGCTTCTACGTTCTTTCCCCACCTGACGGCTTAGCTACTGTACCTCTGCATCTCACTTCCCCCCCGATGATTTCGGCTGACTTTTCGTGTGCAAGTGTTGGGGATAAATCAGCTTCTTACGTGTACTCTATGATCAAAGCCTGAAACCATTGTTCCCTTTGTGTTTGAGGTTGTTTTAATTCCTCAATTATTCAGATTCATCAAGTCATTTACATAGCAACGAAAAAGATTTCTGTCTAAAAGCTTTATTCCTAAAAGCTTTCAACTGAATTTAAAGAGTTAGTAACACACTTTATCTCTTACAAATCAGCCTACACGCTGTACTGCGTACTCCAATGCCTGACACCGAAGTTCATTGCTTAGGTACTATAAGGCGTCTGTGAGTGAAACACGATAGAAATTTTCAAATTATTTCTCTATCAAACAATAAATATTATAAAAGATGAAATATTTGAGCTACATACACATTTCTTTCCACACTTTTCAGGAATATCCCACAAAAACCATGTGCAAAGTTTCATAAAAATAACTTTCGGACTTTTTGAGAAAATGGTACCTAAAGAGGACTAATTTTTATACTTAATATCTATTAACTAAGTATTTCTTATATTTTGAATTTGAAACCCTATAACGATGAATATTTACCCCAATGTTGCTTACGATATATACCTTGTATAGTAAAATATTCATGAAAATAGAACTTGAAAGAGATATAACGATTTATGTAAGAAGCTGCAAATGCAAGCTTGTGTATCCTACACAGTTCCTTTAAGGGGACAAAGTCATTTCAGAGAGTAAAAAGAGCTCTGTTTAGTACTGAGAGCTCATTTCTCGCATTTCAATTGTTAGAAGCTATCCAGTTCACGTATACGGAACGAAGGAAGGATAAACGTTTTATGTCCAGTCCACAGCTAAAGTAATTAGAAACGGAATTTTGTTTACTGGAAGAGAAGGGAGTGTGTACTGCCATTTCACTGACTCATGCCAACATTTGCTTAAAATGGTAGAGAAAACCAAGGGAAACCCAAATTTGGTGGCTATCCTGGGAATGGAACCCTCGTCCCTCAAATACAGGTCCAACCCCTTTGCCACTACATCTATCTAGGTCAGTCATGCTTACGTGTATGAGAGCGGTCGCAACTGTCCGTTTTCTTTGTCTTTCTTAAAATACTCACTAATAATACATCTAATACATAATTTATATCTCTGTATTAAATTTTCAATAAGAGCTAGAGTGTTTTTTCCTAAGTGAACCGGAATATTTTGCGTCACTTGATACTGGGCCATGCTTTACTCGTCCTATCAACTTCAGCACACTGGATTACTTAGAAAGTAAAGAGAAAAACTGTTTTTAATATCGCAGTTTTCCTGACTACTGACGAAGATGGTAAGTTAGAAGTCAATGATGTCTGCGGCTTGTGTAAGAGTAGAAACGCAACCGCCAAGACCACTGTCTCCAAGGGTACCAAGATCGATACCATGTATTACAAAACATGATCCTCGACTTTGGCCTACGATTTTAAATTCCGAAGTGGTACGGTATTTGATAGAAAACTCACGCAAACAAATCAGGAAGCATAATTATGCGCGTGACACTTGAAATTTAAGGTTTTCAACTTATTATTATGAGAGACATTTAGGAAATGGCAAGAAGTATGGTTTTTAATAAACAAACAAATTTCTATTATAACTTTAAAACTATTGTCTGGAACAAGGTGGAAAACTAGAATAGATGCCCTAAGATCTTTGCACAATAATTTACCAGACATTTATGTTGCTTTACATGAAATAACGAACTCTTCTACTTTTGACCAAAAAAACAAAATACGACACACAGTCTCTAGGAGACAAAATATGTACAGTTTCATTTATTTGCTCAAGTTATGTGTGGCAAGGTATACTGACAAATGTAACCTTTGTTAGTAAAATTTTTCGGTCTATTGCGTGAATACGCAAGTCGCTTTAGATGCTTTAACAGATTAAAAGAACTTTTTGATCGGCTGTTGAAATGATAAAAATTTGCAATAGTTATAAATAATGCCACAGAAATTGCTGCAAAATTAGAGTTTGAAACTTACAGAGACCTAATGTACCAAAAAACTCTGAAAACTTTTGGTCAGGAATATGAAGATCAGGCACCACAAATGGACTAGAAAACCTCTTTCAATATTAATCTATACTTTTGCATTTTAGACCAGACTCTAATGGCAGTAACAGAAAGCTTTGATTTGTTATTTAGTCACAACAGTGTACTAAGTTTTCTGTTTAAACTCAGGATGTTCGAGATAAAAGCCTGCTTATGATTTGTAATCATTTAAATGAAAGATTTTCTATGAACGATGGTCTGTCAGACATAGATGTTGAGGAGCTGTGTGAAGGAACTGTCATGTCAGTCCCTTTCTAAATGTTTCGACGATGACAGAACAAAAATTCTCGAATTTATAGTTTTAAATAATTTAACAGCCATTTGCCGTAATCTCGCAATTTCGTTGTGAATTTTAATAATGTTGCTAGCCACAGTAGCAAGCACAGAAAGATCCCTTTTCAAAATTATAATAAATAGAGAAGTATTTACACTCAACAATGTGTAGTGAAAGACTGTCTAACATGACCATAATATCGATAGAAGAGGATATTTTCGATAACATAGATACTCACAACATTATTAAGGAATTTGACATATAAAAGCTAGGAGATGTGATACTGTATAACTGTGCTGAGATTTTCCAACGGCCTGAGATTTGTAGACTTTTTTTTACTGATATTAAAAATTAAATTCTAGATACAGGGCAATAACCCACAAGATTCAAAACCCGAGAAAAACTGCAAGACAAATTTTGCTATTTACACATATGAACATACTTTTTTTATTATTTTATGTTAAAAAGCAGCTGAGAGAGGTAATATTTCTCATGATCCTATAAATATGCAATGTCGTTAAACATAATGGCTAAAAAAACCAAGTCCAATAAATATACAAAAAATTAAATCCTTAGTCTCTTATGATTTGTATTTAAGATATATTAGCATGTACATAATAAATAACTGTTATGTAATATTGGTTTTCTTTTACTGTCTTTTTCCACATGATAGTAAACTGGTTCATCCATTTACAAAGTTGAGGGCGCACTTCCTTGGTTCGCAGACAGGTACTTGCCATGGTCAGCCCGCAACCAACTCTCATTTGATGTTCATTTTATAGCCTCCTTTCAAGACACTGTCCATTCCGTTCAGCTGCTCTTCCAAGTCGTTTGCTGTCTCTGACAGAACTACAATGTAATCGGCGAACCTCAAAGTTTTTATTTCTTCTCCATGGATTTTAATTCCTACTCCGAATTTTTCTTTTGTTTCCTTTACTGCTTGCTCAATTTACAGATTGAATACCATCAGGGATAAGCTACAGCCCCGTCTCACTCCCTTCCCAACCACTGCTTCCCTTTCATGCCCCTCAACTCTTATAACTGCCATCTGGTTTCTGTACAAATTTTAGATAGCTTTTCATTCCCTGTATTTTACCCCTACCACCTTCAGAATTTGAAAGAGAGTATTCCAGTCAACATTGTCAAAAGCTTTCTCTAAGTCTACAAATGCTAGAAATGTAGGTTTGTCTTTCCTTAATCTATCTTCTAAGACAAGTCGTAGGGTCAGTATTGCCACATGTGCTCCAACATTTCTACGGAATCCAAAGTGATCTTCCCTGAGGTTGGCTTCTACCAGTTTTTGCATTTGTCTGTAAGGAATTCGTGTAAGTATTTTGCAACCGTGACTTATTAAACTGATAGTTCGGTAATTTTCACATCTGTCAACACATGCTTTCTTTGGGATTCTTCTTGAAGTCTGAGGGTATTTCACCTGTCTCATACATCTTGCTCACCAGATGGTAGAATTTTGTCAGGGCTGGGTCTCCCAAGGCTATCAGTAGAGCTAATGGAATGTCGTCTATCCCCGAGGCCTTGTTTCGACTTAGATCTTTCAGTGCTCTGTCAAACTTAGATCTTTCAGTGCTCTGTCAAACTCTTCACGCAGTATCGTATCTCCAATTTCATCTTCATCTACATGCTCTTCCATTTCCATAATATTGTCCTCAAATACATCGCCCTTGTATAGACCCTCTATATACTCCTTCTATCTTTCTGCTTTCCTTTCTTTGCTTAGAACTGGGTCTCCATCTGAGCTCTTGATATTCATACAAGTGGTTCTCTTTTCTCCGAAGGTCTCTCTAATTTTCCTGTAGGCAGTATCTATCTTACCCCTAGTGATATATGCCTCTACATCCTTACATTTGTCCTGCTTAGCCATTTTATATTTCCTATCAATCTCATTTTTGAGACATTTGTATTCCTTTCTGCCTGCTTCATTTACTGCATTTTTATATTTTCTCCTTTCATCAATTAAATTCAATATTTCTTCTGTTACCCAAGGATTTCTACTAGCCCTCGTCTTTATACCTAATTGATCCTCTGCTGCATTCACTATTTCATCCCGCAAAGTTACCCAGTCTTCTTCTAGTGTATTTCTTTCCCCGGTTCTTGTCAATCGTTTCCTAATGCTCTCTCTCAATCACTCTACATCTGGTTCTTTCAGTTTATCCAGATCCCATCTCCTTAAATTCCCACCTTTTTGCAGTTGCTTCAGTTTTAATCTGTCCGTCCCTGGTAGCTGAGTGGTCAGCACAACGGAATGTCAGTCCTAAGGGCCCGGGTTTGATTCCCGGCTGGGTCGGAGATTTTCTCTGCTCAGGGACTGGGTGTTGTGTTGTCCTAATCATCATCATTTCATCCCCATCGATGTGCAAGTCGCCTAAGTGGCGTCAAATTGAAAGACTCGCACCTGGTGAACGGTCTGCCCGACAGGAGGCCCTAGCCACATGACACTTATTTATTATTAGTTTTAATCTATAGTTCATAACCAATAAATTGTGGTCAGAGTCCACATCTGCCCCTCAGATAGCAGTACAAAAGGTCATATTAAGTTCTGCTTAATGGTACAGCTCTTGTCTTACAGTAGCACAGAGCATAACCCACAGTCTTGCTAAATCCATCTTCTTGCTTAAGATTTTTTTTATCAATGAACTTCATTCTTAACCTCTACTTTTCATTAAACAGTTGTAGGATATGATCCTAGGTCTTCATTGCTACAATGAGTCATGGCTAATCAAACTTTGTAAATGTATCCATAAAATTTAAAAGTTGGATTTCATTCATTTGAAATAACACCAGGTTGAATACATGTTCCTCCATCCAGCAAAATTTTTTTAACTCCTCCTGAGAAGTGTAAATGTTTATTGATTCTCTGTAAGCTGGAGAAATATAAGATCCTATACATACACCACTTGCTGATGGATGGCTGAGCAGTAAGAGTCATTTTAAATTACTGCACTGAAATGCAGTGGCACATATCTATTAGAAAAAACTGCATGTTTGCATTCACAAAACTTAACTTTGCATCTGGTCATTTTATTACGTTCATATATAAAAAAAAAAGTGCTAATGGAAACCTCTAACTTCTGGAACTTCATAAAAAAAGAATTTACTGATATTTAAGTTAGTGAAAGTTGTATCAACTATCAGTCAGTTACACCCCATAATCCACTCTTCCATCTACTGCAAGTCACAAATGTATAGACAACAAATCGATAATCACATGACAAACGTCAACAAAATTGATGTAACACATATGGTACTGCTGAAAAAAGCAACAATGAGCAGTTTGTATTCCCGGAGTGCTAGCATAGGAGACAAGTGCTAGACTATCACTTCAGTGTGTAGAAGACCTGTGGGACATAAACATATGTAAAGCAATCAGAACAAGTTTTCACTCTGCAGTGTAGCGTGCACTGATTTGAAACTTACTGGCAGATTAAAACTAGTACACCAGAAGGGGATTCAACCTGAGACCTTTGCCTTTCATGGGCAACTACTCTACTGACCACACTCTCCAAGTGTATTTCACAACCCACCCTTACAGGTTTACTTCTCCTAGTAACTCATCTCAGTGGTTCATGGTGTGGGTTCCTGTAGTCATGTCCTAGTTCATGAACCACGGGCAAGGTATGAGTGGCCAAGTAAGTGGTCCCAACAGTCGGATACCAGTTACTTTGGAATAAGGCTGAGCATCTCGGACATATTCTGAGTTGTGGTCACCTCTGTGCTCATACGGCAATGACTACCAAATCCACCGGTTAGTCCCTCAACCGTTACGGGTAAAAAACCTCAATGGGACTCGGGGCAAGTAAGGCTAGCAACCTGCTTCCCCGGTACTTTAAATATGATGCTGGCAACAACAGAGCAAAATGCCTCGGACCTTTGGAGGTGACGGAGTCCCACCTCTAACTGACAAACCAGGCACTCCTAAGATACGACTCGGCAAACAAATGGTAATGACATGGGGAGCTATTAATATCAATGGGGGCTACTCTGGGAAGAAGGAAGAGCTGGCAGAGGCTGCAAGTAAGATGGGGCTGGATGTTTTAGCTGTTAGTGACATTCGGGTAAGGCGTGAGAAAGAAGAGGAAGTGGGAGAATACAAGGTCTACCTGTCAGGAGTCAAAGCAGGAATAGCACAATGGGGTGTAGGGTTTTACATCAGGAAAGAAATGGAACCCAGCGTAGTTGCAATAAGGTATGTAAACGAACGACTGATGTGGATAGATTTGACAGTGTCTAGCAATAAAATTAGGATTGTGTCAGTATATTCACATTGTGAAGGGACAGATCGAGATAAGATGGATAGTTTTTATGATGCACTCAGTGATGTAGTTGTTAGAGTAAAGGACAAGGACAGTGTTCTGCTCATGGGTGATTTTAATGCCAGGATTGGAAATCGAACAGAAGGGTATGAAAAAGTTATGGGTAAATTTGGAGAGGATATGGAGGCCAACAGGAATGGGAAACAACTATTGGATTTCTGTGGCAGTACGGGCTTAGTAATCACAAACTCCTTTTTTAAACATAAGAACAATCACCGGTATACTTGGGAAGGCAGGGGAACCAGATCTGTCATTGACTATATAATAACAGATCAGGAATTCAGGAAGGCTGTGAGGGACACACGTGTATTCAGGGGATTCTTTGATGACACTGCTCATTATTTAATCTGCAGCGAAATTGGTATTGTGAGACCGAAAGTGCAGGAGGTCAGGTCCATATGTAGGAGGATAAGAGTGGAGAAACTTCAGGACAAGGAAATCAGGCACAAGTACATAACAATGATCTCAGAAAGGTACCAGTTAGTTGAATGTAGTCAATTACAGTCATTGGAAAAAGAATGGAAAGGTACAGGGACACAGTACTAGAAGTGGCTAAAGAATGTCTTGGAACAGTAGTGTGTAAAGGTAGGATGAAGCAAACAGCTTGGTGGAACGACACAGTCAAGGCAGCCTGTAAAAGGAAAAAGAAGGCGTATCAAAAATGGCTACATACTAGAATTCAGGTAGACAGAGAAAGTTATGTTGAAGAAAGAAACAAAGCCAAACAGATAATTGCAGCATCCAAGAAGAAATCTTGGGAAGACTTTGGAAACAGGTTGGAGACTTTGGGTCAAGCTGCTGGAAAACCATTCTGGAGTGTAGTTAGCAGTCTTCGAAAGGTAGGTAAGAAGGAAATGACAAGTATTTTGGACAGGTCAGGAAAACTGCTTGTGAATCCTGTGGATTCCTTGGGCAGATGGAGGGAATATTTTGAAGAGTTGCTCAATGTAGGTGAAAATATGATCAGTAATGTTTCAGATTTCGATGTACAATGGGATAGGAAATAGGATGGAAATAGGATCACATTTGAGGATGTGGTGAAAATGGTCAATAGATTGCAGTGCGATAAAGCAGCTGGGGTGGATGAAATTAAGTCAGAACTCATCAAATACAGTGGAATGTCAGGTCTTAAATGGCTACACAGGATAATTGAAATTGCCTGGGAGTCGGGACAGGTTCCATCAGACTGGACAAAAGCAGTAATCACACCAATCTTTAAACATGGAAACAGAAAAGATTGTAACAACTACAGAGGTATCTCTTTAATCAGCATTGTGGGTAAAATCTTCTCAGGTATTGTTGAAAGGAAAGTGCGAGTATTAGTTGAGGACCAATTGGATGAAAATCAGTGTGGGTTTAGGCCTCTTAGAGGTTGTCAGGACCAGATCTTTAGCTTACGGCAAACAATGGAGAAGTGTTATGAATGGAACAGGGAATTGTATCTATGCTTTATAGATCTAGAAAAGGCATATGACTGGGTTCCTAGGAGGAAGTTACTGCCTGTTCTACGAGATTATGGAATAGGAGGCAAACTTTTGCAAGCAATTAAAGGTCTTTACATAGATAGTCAGGCAGCAGTTAGAGTTGACGGTAAATTGAGTTCATGGTTCAGAGTAGTTTCAGGGGTAAGACAAGGCTGCAACCTGTCTCCACTGTTGTTCATATTATATATGGATCATATGTTGAAAACAATAGACTGGCTGGGTGAGATTAAGATGTGTGAACACAAAATAAGCAGTCTTGCATATGCGGATGACTTAGTTGTGATGGCAGATTCGATTGAAAGTTTGCAAAGTAATATTTCAGAGCTAGATCAGAAATGTAAGGACTATGGTATGAAGATTAGCATCTCCAAAACGAAAGTAATGTCAGTGGGAAAGAGATATAAACGGACTGAGTGCCAAATAGGAGGAACAAAGTTAGAACAGGTGGACAGTTTCAAGTACTTAGGATGCATATTCTCACAGGATGGCAACATAGTGAAAGAACTGGAAGCGAGGTGTAGCAAAGCTAATGCAGTGAGTGCTCAGCTACGATCTACTCTCTTCTGCAAGAAGGAAGTCAGTACCAAGACTAAGTTATCTGTGCACCGTTCAGTCTTTCTACCAACTTTGTTGTATGGGAGCGAAAGCTGGGTGGATTCAGGGTACCTTATCAATAAGGTTGAGGTAACGGATATGAAAGTAGCTAGGATGATTGCAGGTACTAGTAGATGGGAACAATGGCAGGAGGGTGTCCACAATGAGGAAATCAAAGAAAAACTGGGAGTGAACTCTATAGATGTAGTAGTCAGGCCGAACAGGCTTAGATGGTGGGGTCATGTTACACGCATGGGAGAAGCAAGGTTACCCAAAAGACTCATGGGTTCAGCAATAGAGGGTAGGAGGAGTCGGGGCAGACCAAGGAGAAGGTACCTGGATTCGGTTAAGAATGATTTTGAAGTAATAGGCTTAACATGGGAAGAGGCACCAATGTTAGCATTGAATAGGGGTTCATGGAGGAATTTTATAAGGGGGACTATGATCAGACTGAACGCTGAAAGGCATAATCAGTCTTAAATGATGATGAGTAACTCATCTCCTACCTTCCAAACTACAGAAAAGTTCTCCTGAAATACTTGAGAGACTAGCACTCCTGCAAGGAAAGATACTGCAAGGACATGGCTTAGCCACAACCTGGGGGACTGTTTGCAGAATGAATTTTCACTATGCAGTGGATTGTGTGTTCATTTGAAATGTCCTGAAAAATTACAACTGCGTGCTGGACTGGGATCCAAAACTGAGTCCTTTGCCTTTTGTGGGCAAGTGCTCTACTGACTGCACTATCTGAGAATCACACACAACCCGCCCTCACAGTTTTACTTCCACCAGTAACTAATCTCCTTTCCTCCAAATTTCAGCAAAATTCTTCTGCAACATTCTGAAACAGTCCTCCAGGATGTGGGTAAGCTATGTCTCCTCACTGTCCTTTCTTCCAAGAATGCTAGTACCGCAAGGTATACATAATTGACTGACAATTCATACAGCACAACAGGTGTTTAAATACAGGTCTTAAAATACAAAACAAAATGAAAAGTCTCTTAACCCACTGTAGCTGTATTTATTTATGTTGATTAAAGACCCACACAACTGGTTTCGCAACTTTAAGTTGCATCTTCTGCTGAACTTCAAGTTGCATCTTCTGCTGTATATAAATGGTATGTCATATGGTATAGGGAATTAGGGAATGCCACAGAGTACTAGTTGGCGTGACTAGGCAAAGTTCTCAGTCCTCCTCAATTGATAAAAACTATCATCAATGATGAATTCTTATGTGTTTTTGTCACCAACATAATAATAATTGCAGCAGCTGATTACACAAGCTGCAAGGCGTCCTGTGTATTGTTGGAGCATGTGTGAAGGCTGCCATCTGGATACTGAGAAGGTTAGGGAAATCATCTGTATTTACCTGCTGTACTGTATGAATTGTCAATCAGTTATGTACAACTACTTTAGCTGTGCCTGCCCCAGTTTTAAAATTACCCACAAGGTATGCATGAGAACGTCTGCAAAATTTGGATGGTAGGCAATGAGGTTCTGGCAAAAGTAAAGCTGTGAGGGTGGGTTATGAGCTGTGCCTGCATAGCTCAGTCAGTAGAGCACCTGTCCAAGAAACGCAAAGGTCTCAGGTTCAAGTCCCAGTCTGGCACACAGATTTAAAACAACAGGAAGTTACACATGTAAGGTAAGATTGCTCCAATGCATACACTGGGGAACCCTGAAGAAGTGAGGATAATTCTAACTTCATTAACCTTCAGATACATAAAATATGATAAAACATGCCAGCTGCATTTAATTGCAAATAACTGCATGTACATGCACTGCAGTGAAGCAAGCATGTTAAGAACACAAGGGTATAGCTCAATTTCATCTGTTATATGTTCATATAAGTAAAACAGTTCTTCATTTCAGATGCTCAAATAACACAATTAAATGATTGCTTTGTTCAATGCCCAACACAGTTAATAGTGACAGCTACTAATTTCTTATTTCCCAGTCAGTGGGATACTGAACTATAATCTTCCTTCCTTCCTTCTTATTTCCTTGTTTATTATGCCACATGAAATAAAATACAATACAAATGAAGTACCAAAATACAGAAACTATCAACAAATTCACGATAACAGACCACAATTTGAAAAGTTTTTAACTTATCTGCAATGTGACTGAATGTAGACCAAGCAGGAAAAGATATGATGACTAGATCTTGCACTGAGTACAGTAAATTTACTGTAGTGTAATGACAGTCCCTTCATAGCTCTTGTGATATTTCTTGTAGTAGTCACAGATTTAATGAGGTGTCAAATGGTTTCAGTGCACTGTTTGATACAGCTGAAGCAAAGAAGCATAGATCCAGCTAGAGGCTACCTCATTATTCATAAACTTAGGAATGAAGGTACTGGTGATCACTTAAGGCTGTATTCATTTAGCTCACATTCTACTTAACATGTAAGACTGTCAAATAGTTGTCAAAGCATCATCAGTATCCTGCCTCACAAATGTGGCAGTGTTGTACAAGTAGTCACTCTTGTTAAGACGAAAAGCAAAGACCATATAACTGCAGCCACAGTCATAAAAATTTTCACATACATTCTCCAGTATATCTGTTCATACCATTGTCATAAGTTAATAGTATTATTACAATATTACAGTCGATGGTATGAAGATGCCTGGTTGATTGTGAGGCTAGTAGAATGAACCCGTCACCAAAACACACGTTAAAATCTTCATCCAATTAAACTGGGCAGAAGTCCTGATGCCATTCAAAATGTCAACAGCTTTCTCATTATTGTCGTGTCATCACCTAATATTGAGCGTAAGTCATTGGTAGACTAATGGTGTCCCTTTTATCAGTATAAGAAGAATACAAAGTTAGAACATGATTCACCATACAAACACTGTATTCCAGCAGATCTTTCTGCCACAAGAGATAAGAATTTTTCATTTGGTAGTGTATGATACAATGCAAAATGTGGACTGCTCCACCCCTTCACTAAAAGGAAGATGCATCATGGTTGAATCGCTAGTGTGATCAACCACAGCTTGTTGGCCACTTCTAGCTACTGTCTTTCCCACTCAGCCATTACTCTCCTTGACATGACATGATAGCCTAATGGGGGGGTGGACATTATGGTGAACTGTGATGTTTTCCTGGCAGGCTGCTTTAGCTGCTCTGTCAGCTCTCTCATTCCCCTTGATTTCAATGTGTCCAAGTACACAGCAGAAGGCTAACTCTTCCTTCTGCTTTTGCAAGAAGTTTGTAGGAAATGAAAGAAAAGTTCGGAGTAGGTATTAAAATCCATGGAGAAGAAATAAAAACTTTGAGGTTCACGAACGATATTGTAATTCTGTCAGAGACAGCAAATGACTTGGAGGAGCAGTTGAACGGAATGGATAGCGTCTTGAAAGGAGGATATAAGATAACATCAACAAAAGCAAAATGAGGATAATGGAATGTAGTCGAATTAAGTCAGGTGATGCTGCGGGAATTAGATTAGGAAATGAGACACTTAAAGTAGTAAAGGGGTTTTGCTATTAGGGGAACAAAATAACTGATGATTCTCGAAGTAGAGAGGATATAAAATGTAGACTGGCAATGGGAAGGAAAGCGTTTCTGAAGAGAAATTTGCTAACATCGAATATTGATTTAAGTGTCAGGAAGTCATTTCTGAAAGTATTTGTATGGAGTGTAGCCATATATGGAAGTGAAACATGCGACGATAAATAGTTTAGACAAGAAGAGAATAGAAGCTTTCGAAATGTGGTGCTACAGAAGAATGCTGAAGATTAGATTGGTAGATCACATAACTAATGAGGAGGTATTGAATAGAATTGGGGAGGAGTTTGTGGCACAACTTGACATGTTCTGAGGCATCAAGGGATCACCAATTTAGTACTGGAGGGCAGCGTGGAGGGTAAAAATCGTAGAGGGAGACCAAGAGATGAATACACTAAGCAGATTCAAAAGGATGTAGGCTGCAGTAGGTACTGGGAGATGAAGAGGCTTGCACAGGATAGAGTAGCATGGAGAGCTGCATCAAACCAGTCTCAGGACTGAAGACCACAACAACAACAACAACATTCTAAATATCCTGTAGAGCAGTAAGAGAGTCTCTACAAATGAGAAACTTATCTCCACCAAGAAGTCTCATCTGCTCAAGTGCCTTCTTGGCTGCACACAGTTGAAAAGTGGCTTGGTCTGTTAATTTTAATCACATGATGAGGGAAGATAACAGAGCACCCGACACTGTCCATTGTTTACATCCATCAGTAAAATCTGTCATGTATTCAAGATAGTCTGACAAAATGTTGTTGAAAGCTGTTTTAAAGCTATTGGGGGTCTAGATCTTACACTCTGCCATGTTCAAGTTGTGTGATAGCATGGCAAGTGTCCAGTGAGGGTATTTGCTCCGTGTCTATTTAAGGACTGGTATGAGGGCCATCCACAAAGTAAGTTCTGTTTCTATTTCTATCCACGGCAGCACTATGATCACAGTTCTGAGCATGCACGGCAGGTACTCTGACTCAAGGAGAAGACATGTATGCCATTTTCAGATTGCTGCTGCTGACATGTGCTTTGTAGTGCTTCTTTATAATGTCAGCTGTAATTGAAAATGCTGCCGAGTGTGAAATCAGATCTGTGATTCATTTTCTAAATGCAAAGAAGGTTAAACCAAATGAAGTTCATCAGCAAATCTGTGAAGTTTACGGACAAAATGCTATGAGTAATTCAATGATTAGAAGATGGATCAGAGTGTTCAATGAAGGATGTGATCAATTGCATGATGAAAAATGAAGTGGACACCTGTCTGTGGTTACTGATGAACTGGATCACACAATTGAAGAGAAGATTAAGCAGAACCATAAGTTTACACTTAGTGCCCTTGCTATGCAAGTTCTGCAAATCTCACGATCAATAATTCATGAAACTGTTACTGAAAAACTGAAATTTTGAAAACTTTGC
Organism: Schistocerca serialis cubense; assembly: GCF_023864345.2. Lineage (NCBI taxonomy): Eukaryota > Metazoa > Arthropoda > Insecta > Orthoptera > Acrididae > Schistocerca > Schistocerca serialis. The sequence continues at coordinate 690,012,395 of NC_064640.1, read as the reverse complement.
TCATGTTGGGTACTCAAAATTCTTACTGAACAACACAAAAAACAATGGATGGGCAGAGCACTTTGGTTTTTGTCACACTATAATGAAGAAGGCGATGGTTTTCTTTCTCAGATAGTCATGGGGGATGTAACTTGGGTATCATACGACAACCCCTGAAACAAAACGGCAATCAGTGGAATGGAGGCACACTTCATCCCCAACGAAGGTTAAGCCTTAAAAGTCATATGCACCATTTTTAGGGATAGAAAAGGCATTTTGCTGATTGATTTCTCACCACGAGGCCAAACAATGAGTGCACATTGTTACTGCGAGACCATTAAGAAATTGCGCCGTGCAATACAGAATAAGCGCCGAGGATTACTGTCAAAAGGTGTTGTTTATTTCCATGATAATGCCCGATCTCACATGATGAATGTGCCCAAAAAACTCTTATGGGAGTTCCACTGGGATGCATTTGATCATCCTCCGTACAGACCAGACCTCGCTCCTAGTGACTTTCATCTCTTCTTACACCTAAAATCTGTCCTTGGTGGTCAACACTTCAATGATGATGACGAGCTGAAAGAACATGTTACTACATGGTTGAATACACAGGTGGCAACCTTCTATGAAGAAGGCATACAAAAACTTGTGCCACGCTATGACAAGTGCCCACTATATTTTGGAAGCTTTGTAGGAAAGTAGTTTAACAGTCGTAGATTTTTGTACAATAAATATTTTTTCTGTATCTGTACACATTTGTTTTATATAAGCAAAGGAACTTACTTTCTGGATGACCCTCGTATATCTACTACACCAAGCTGCTTCAGATATTCCTCTTAATAGATATAAAAAGGCTTAGTTGTTTGACAACTGGTAAACCTTCATTGTATGGAGTGTTTAGCCCCAATACCAACAATAGAATGTCTGCAGGTAGACCTGTTTTGTATACATGTTCACCAGACTCTGCACAGTGACTAGTCAAGGGACTTGTTTGGTATGTTCCTGTGGCCAGTCTAATGCCTGCATGGTAGACAGCAGTCAACATGTTTAAATAGGAAGGTCTAGCTAATCCATACACCATGCTGCCACAGTCAAATCATGTATGGAGACAGATTCTATAGAGTATGAGCAGACTGAACTTATAACTTATTTGCACCCCCCCCCCTCCCCCTGCCCACCACCACAGCTAGTACTACTAAGACATTTTAAGATGACAAACTAGTTCACACAGTTGACGTCAGTGCCCAATGGCCACAATATTTCAGCAGTGACCACATTTCCATCTTTAGATGATTTCAAGATGTTTAATGCCTTCATATATCTGAAATTCAGATCATGGGGGTGTGACAGCTTTGTTAATATCTGATCAAAGGTGATACCCAAGAACCACACTGAGATCCTAAAATTCAAAATTGTGACCTCATCTGAAGTTCCGTTATGGGAAAAGATTGACATCCCTGAATTGAGAAGTGATATCAGACTCGGTTCCCACTGTGGATCTGAACAGTAGGCTTCATCCCAAATTTTTCTGAATAGGCTTTGGAGTACTTATTGCACCTCCATGTTCAAATGTTGTAGCATGGCATAGCAGAGCCTATCAGGTTCTGGAGCAGCATCATGTTCAACAGTTAGTGCAGACTGCAGTTCACACATAGAGAAGGTGTAATTATATTGCTCTGAGTTGTCAAACAAGAAGTCTAGTCTTTGTTTCTCCATGTGTTCCCTATGGTGAAGGAATCAATTATTTATGTTGGAGGTGGGAGTAAAATCACAAATGTGTTTACCCATTGTCTGTGCTATATCCCTGTATTCTGTTTGGAGGATACCATTGTTTAATATGGCAGATATTGGACCTGGACTTTCATTCTCTGATATCTTCTGAACTGACTCCCATACCTTTGTTGCTGGTGTGGAATTATTAAGGGTTGTGAAAAACTCTTTCGATGCACTCCATTTTCTCTCCTTGATGATTTGTTAAGCTTTAGCACTCACCTGCCGGAAGGTTGCAAGATTATCTGTATTTGGCCAATTCTGGAAGCTGTGATATACAGCTCACCTGTCTTTAATGGCTACCCAACATTCCACATTGCTCTAAGCGATCATTTTTCTTCTAGGCTGGCTAGAAGACATAGAAGTGGAGGAGCCATCAGCATGGTACATCACATTTGCGATTTGATCCATCAGCTCCTGGGTGCTACCATAAAGTTGGAATACAGCCATTTTAGTTTTATAGTGGCCAGTTTGCTCTGCTGAATATCCATTTAAGTGGCCTTCATTCAGCTGCTGTAGACTCACCTACATGCAGCCAGATGGCAAGATGGTCACTCGAGTGTAAATCCCTGGCCCTTGCCTGCAAGGCAAGAGGACACAGGGAGGGATTTATAGCTGACAATGACCCAATGGCCATGCAGAAGTGCATCATTTCCCCAGTATTAAGTATGCATATGTGCACTAATAGGAGCAGCTTCTCAATTACTCAACCCTTGTGGCAGACAGTAGAAGAGCCGAAGAGTACAATGTGTGCATTAGTGTCACCTAGTAACAGAACTGGGCAGGGGAGCTGTTTCCTGAGATCAGTAAATGCTGTGCTGTAAGGGGTTCATGTGCTGGTATGTACATAGAGCATACTAGAAGAGCATATAATGGTACTGCAGTTACTTGTTCAAAATGGCTCTGAGCACTATGGGACTTAAAATCTGTGGTCATCAGTCCCCTAGAACTTAGAACTACTTAAACCTAACTAACCTAAGGACAGCACACACACATCCATGCCCAAGGCAGGATTCGAACCTGCGACCGTAGCGGTCACGTGGTTCCAGACTGAAGCGCCTAGAACCACACGGCCACAACGGCCAGCGCAGTTACTTGTAACTTAGTGATGAGATGATGAGTGAAGAGTAGTGGTGTACTTTGTTGATGAACACAGCTACATCACACTTTGCTCATTCACCCTTTATGTCATCCTTCCTGTTATGGTTAAAGCCTAGCAACACAGCATTATCTGTGGCATGTAAGTGCATCCCTTGGAGGCACATACACGTAAACTTTTTCTGTAGTAGGAGTTTTCATTCCTCCAAATGAGCCCTACAACTGTTCACATTCTTCTGAAGGATGGGAGCCATTTTAACCATTGAGCTTAACTTTTACCGAGTGCTGAAGTATAGGAGTGGAGTTAAAAATATTGTGAGGAGGGCAAGATGGGCTTCATATATTATCCAAACATGTTTCTTCCCCATCAGATGTTACTGAAGATCTGTGGTGTGAGGGTTTGACATCTTGTTTTTTAGGTCTGGTCTTTCTGCTTACTCCCTTTCCTTTCTGTGGGAAAGGTGGTGAAGAAGTAGATGTAGATATCTTGTGACCAGACTTCCTCAACAACACTGGTTTGTAAGCCAAGCTAATAACTGCAGCAATGCGTTTGCAGTTGCAGCTACAATTATGGATGAATGAGCTAGTATCTGCATTGGGCATTTTGATCAAGGTATCTGCCTTGACAACTGATTGCTATATGATAGCAGAGAATGAGGTTGCATGGTCTTGAGATTCTAATTTGCCTCCATGTGCAGTAGCTGCCTTGTGATCCAAAGCTGCTGAATCTTCTGTTCCTGTACATAAAGAGTATATTTCTTTGACCAGCCTGAATGAGCACCTGAGCAATTAACACAGCACAGTGGCAGGATGTATGGTGACCCTGGATCATGAAGATCTAAAGCACATCTTTCACAGGTTCGCTTCCGTTTGCATGCTCAGAGTGTGTGCCCAATACACTGGTATTGAAAGCAGAACATCAGTTTGGGGATATATGGAGGGACTCTAAGACTTATGAAACCAGCCTTTATATATTCATATAACGTGGGTGAATTAAAGGTGAATATGAAAGTAGGTGTTTCTGCTAATTCATCATCTACCTGTTTCAACATGCTTCTCATCTCGATTGAATCTTTGCTTCGCCATTCCACTAAAAGTTCATTGGGGTCCATATACATGAGGTCATTACTTGATTCAACCCCTTTTATGTAATTAAGGGTCTTGTGTATTTCAGTAACTATAGGATATTCTCCAAGTTTTATGCTTTGAATTAATTTGGGCACTTCACTGGACATCACTGCATCTATTAGCAGGGTACCTCTCTGTAATCTGTTGATAAACTTAGGAGCCCCAGCAATTCTCTCTACACCTTTTTGTACATAGAATGGGGACAATATCTCAAACATGTTGTTATTGTGATACATTGTGGTCCCACTGCTGCTAGGGAATCATTTGTCCACACAGACAGAGCTCCACTTGCCTAGGTAAGCATTTTACAACTGAGGTGCTGTTGGTTTCCCAAAGGTCATCCACTAACAACTGTTCAACCTCCACAGCCATGCATCTCATCAGAGGGCAGCGCACCTTACTACTGTTTTTTTATTTTTCAGTTTTTTATTTCGTATTATTATTATTTTATATAAAGCTTTGTGCTGTCTTTGCAACCTGCACCAGCATGCCCATAGTGTATCAGTGCTTACCAGTCCCCAGCTCATGAAAACAATATCTTGTAATTGACTGCAATTACAAGATCACCCACAGCCTGTGAGTACAATTTGTAAGCTGGTGTGGCAGATTTCTCTCTACAGATAAAATGTTTTCACACCACTAGGTCTTTGTATAATACAAACCATTCTCTACACCATGACCCATTGTGACAATTTTGCCACTTGAGGTTATTTATTTATAAGGCTTTCTGAAACCATGAGAGCAAAAGCTAACTGGTCTTGAAATACGTCACTACATAATTTACAGAATGCTGAATAAAAATTTTTTAACTAATTAATTCAGCAATTAATTAAACATGAAAAATAATTGTGAGAGGGTAGATGAATATGGTAAATAGCACATTACAGAGTAAAGTTCTGAATTCCTGTGAGAAACTCCTGTCCCAGGGAGGCCCCATACCTGAGTGCAAGAGGTGGCAATACTCTCTCCCTTCCTCCCAGCTCTCAGAGAAAGGAAAAAGGATAGTGTTAGTCATGTATTTTTCATTTCAAGAAAATGATTTAAAAGTTGGTATCACACAGGCTTTTGTGGCTACTTACAAGTTGCCATTTGTCTTCCAAATTTTGAAAATATCCATACTCCCAGGCCTAGCTGCCCCCCTTACAATTATAATATGGGCACCCTTGTCCTGTGTAGAATAGAAGGAATGTGCCACAAGGAAAGCTTTCAACTTGGATTTGAATACTTCTGCATTTACACCTGCATACATACTTTGCAAGTCATGATACAGTGCAGGGCAGAGGGTACATTGTACTACTACTATCCTTTCCCTCCCTGCTCCACTCTCAAACAGAGCAAGGCAAAACAGCTGGACCTTGCACAAAATGTATGTTGGCAGCACTAAGATCATTCTACAGTCTGGTTCATATGACGATTCTCTAAATTTTCTCAATATCGTTCCTTGGAAAGCATGTCACCATTTCTCCAGGAATCCCCATTTGAGTAGCTTTGTAACACTTATGCGTTGATTGATCCTACTGGTAACAAATGTAGCAGTCCACTTTTGAAAAGCTTTGATGTCTTCCTTTAATTTGTCCTGGTGGGGATCCCAAACACTCAAGCAGCACTAGAGAAAGTGTCACACTAGTGTTCTATATGCAGTCTCCCTTACATATGAACTACGGTTACCTACAACTCTCCCAATAAACTTACAATTCTTACCTGTTTGTTATATTTCATATCATTTTGCAGCACTATGCCTAGATAGACAAGTCACCTGACTCTGTCAAGTAGCACATATTAATGTTAAGTTCATACATTACAGGATTGTTTTTCCCACTCATCTGCATTAACTTACCTTTTTCTACATTTAGTGCTAGCTGCCACTCATCATGCTACAAAAAATTTTGTCTATATCATCTTGTACCCTCCTATAGTCACTCAACGATGACACTTCCCATACACCACAGCGTCACCAGCAAACAGCCACAGACTGCTGCTCACTCTGTCTCTCAGATCACTCATGTAAATAGAAAATAACAGCAGTTATATCTTGACGATACCCTCGTCTCTGATGAATACTCACTGTCAAAGACAACATACTGCGTCTTATTACTTAAGAAGTTATCAAGGTGCTGACCTATTCCAGATGCTTGTACCATCATCGACAGCCTGCAGTGGGGCACTATGTCATTAAACCGTGGTGGGTCATTTCCATGCTAAATCCACTTACTCAGCACAAACTTCTCCAGAGTGTGATTTACAATCCTTTTAAAGTTTGCCCATAATTCCATCATTATGCAACTAAATGATGTCCATTCATTGTTTAAGTGGGACACTAACAACTGCTCATCTGCTCTTTCTAGCAAAAATACTCTCCTAGCCTTCTTGATTGCTTTGTTAAGTTTAGTTATCATCTTTGGTATGATGAAATCATGATCACTAATCCCTGTCTCTATACCGACGCCATCAATAACGTCAGGCTCATTTGTAGCTACAAGATCTAAAATATTTCCATTGTGTATGGGCCATCAAACCAGTTACTCAAGACAGTTTTCAGAAAACATGTTCAAAAGTAGTATACAAAACTGCCTGTCCCTAGTTTCTGCAATGAAACCATAGACATCCCTTTCTACACTCAATAGTTTAAAAACACCTCCACCTAATATTCCTTGATCTGGGTGTTTCTGTGCCACTGAGTATAGACTTCTTTTGAATGACTCTAAAGCTATCATGGTGGAATTAGGTGGCCAGTAAGCATACAAAAATTAACTAGATTTCACATAGATATGCTATACACATTGAGATAACTTCACGGCCACACTTAAAATCAACCTCATCAGAGACAATATTTTTGTCGAGTGCAATGCACACTCTCCCTGCTGTGGCATCTAATTTATATTTCTAATATACATTCCATGACACTCTAAGTGTTTCAGAGCTTTCTAGTTCAGGTTTCAGCCAGCTCAAGAATAAATTGAGCATGAACATTTCCACAAGGCAGTAAATTTGTGAACATTGTTATGAAAACTCTGAATGTGATCTGATTTCACTACCTGCATGTCAAATGGCAAGTGTTCATTAGAGTTCTTGCAGTTTATTACTCAATATTTCAGTTCTTTTGGAAGTTCATTGAAAAGGATACTGCTGAATAGTGAACCCTTTTCTGAATAATGCTTAAGGAAGTGTTACCCAAGTGCATATCATTCTTCTGTCTAGTGTTCAGTGAATGAATGTTGCAGTTTCCAGAAAATGACTCAATATTGTCAACAAAAAATAAAATTATGGACTATATTTACAGAGATAACAGAGTTAGCAGCAGTATGAGAGACCTGAACAATGGCCTGCAGAAAATTTGCAAACTGACACCTCAGATCAGTCTAACAGCCATTTTCTGAGCTAAGAATATTCTTGCTTAGTTCCTTGAGTTGCCCCAAAATGTAAAACAATATGAGAGAATAAAGTGAAAGTAAGAAATCCTTCAAGTGTCAGAGTCAAAGAGAGTGGAGATTATGCTTGCTATGACGATAGCAGTGTTCAGTTTATTGCATGTGATTGCGAATGTGATACTTCCAAGAAAGATTTCAAATAGCTCTCAGTCCTAAGAATTAAATAGCATTGATCTACTTGAAACGTCATCATACCCATGGGAGTCTTTACAGTGATTTATTAACTGGTTCAGTTTCATCCTGGCTTGCTTCCTATAGCTTCATGTGATATGCTGCCTCAGAACACCAGATTTTAAGAGTTCTGCATATTTACCACTACCAATAAGATTTAGATTTAACTTGCCTTGTAATGACAGGACATGCTTAATAAATATTTTACACAACTTTGGTGTATCACCAAGAGTTCCATCTGCACACAAGAGAGGAGTTATATGTGGAGCACTCACACACTTCTCTAATACCTATTTCACAACTGACCATATATTTTAAATTTTGTCCTGAAAATTTTCTATTTTCTTGATGTGATGCATTATTTTAGCCTGTCTGCTGACAATCTTTAGCACTTTGCAGTATAATCTGTGGTGAAATACTGTTACTGTCCATATTACAACACAGCTACCATTTCCTCCTACATGATATTATAATGCCATTAGTTATGCAAATCTGTTGTTTATTAGTGTTACACACCTATATGCAATTATTTTAGTGAGAACAGCTATCAAAGAGAGCGTTACAAGTTGGACGAAATGAATCATACTTGTTGTTAATGTTGTCTGTATTTTAGACCTCTTGCATTGTTTGCCCTCTGAGATTGACTTTAAATGTTTGCATTTCAGGGTATTCATATCTCTACATATTTTGTTTACTACTCTGGGATATGGCTCTGCTTTGATTCCTTTCAGCATTACTATCTGTGCATCATAATTGGATGTGCATTACTGATTTTTCTTAGGCTCTCTTGTGGAGTTTTGGACATCCAGATAGATAATAAACTAAGGTGACATATGAATAAGTTAACCAAAAAGCTTAGTTCTGCTTACTTTGCACTCAGAAACCTCTATCATTATAACACCATACTTTCAGCGAGCTCTGTCATATGACATAATCTTCTGGGATATTATATTGAAGGTGAAAACAGTATTTGTTCTTCAGAAGCATAACTGAATGTCTTGCAGGGATGTAGGGATTCTTACACTTACAACCCAATACACATACTCCCTAATGGTATCTGTGGTTAATAGCAAGAATGAATTATAGATGAACTCAGCAATTCACAAGGATGGATTAGCCACTGACACTAGTTCAATGTTCCAAGGGTGCACCCAACTGTGTTCTTATGTCGACCAACTGTGTTCTCTCTGCAATTATCATTCACAAAGGCTCCTTCTGTACAGGATAGAACATATCTCTAGAAACTCCATTCTGATCCAAAGAACTGGAAAGGGTAGTGTGTGAACTGAAAAAAAATAAAGCATCAGGCCCTGGTAACATATGAGCTTAACAAATAAAGCAGATGAAGAGAGTTTTGGAAACATTTCAGGTCCAAAAATTTTGGAGGAAAACACAAGTAGTAGCATTACTAAGGCCTATAAAAAAGCTGACTGAGCAAAAAAACGTAAAAACGTCCATCCTCTTTCCTTAACCTGCAGTCTATGTGAGGTATTTGGAAGAATGACGCTGTCTAGAAAAGCAAATCAAATCAATACAAAAGTTATGACTGAACAAGCTGGTTTCGGACCAGAGAAAGGGTGTTGTATTCAAATACTAAACCTGACCCAACACATTGAAGAAAACTTCAAAAGGAAATATATAACTGCTGTGGCCTTTGTTGACCTTTTTGATGCATAGGATATAGTACACTACCAACGATACCTCACAAAAGTCTATGAAATAACAAAGGACATTTGACGGACTTACATGTTAATGGGAATGCTGCAGAACTGAAGATTCTATATAACCCTCCAAATAGAGAAAAATAGATAGAGAAATCAAACAATTGGATTACCACAAGCAAGCATTCTTTCCCCTATGCTTTGCAATACATACACAAATGACTAGTCACACCAGCCAGAAATAAAAATATTCATACAGGCAGATGACACTACCATTACAGCTCAAGGAAGAACATTTGAAGAGGCTGAAAGAAAATTGACAGAGGCTTTGCTTACCTTTGAGAACTGCTATGAAGAAAATCACCTGTAACCTAATCCAGACAAAACTCAAGTATATGAATTTCTTCTGAATAATAAAGGAGCCACAACACAGTTGGAAATAGAATGCAGAGGGGCTAGACTACACCACTGCACCAACCTGAAACAGTTGGGAGTCAGCCCAGACTGTATACTGCCATGTAAATGACACTGCACTGTGCTAAAAGGAAAAATGTGTGCAAGGAACCACATCTGCATTGGGACTGTTTTGCAGCAGGAGAATATGTGGCATCAGTATAGGAGAATATGTGGCATCAGTATGGGAGGTGTCTTCACTCTAAAGAAATATACAGTGGTTTAGATAGCAATGTCAGGATTACCACCAGATGTCTGGGGCCTACACCTATCAACAAAATTTATTCACTTGTGGCCACCACATCAGCAAATATCAGACAAAGAGTAGCAAGTGAAATAGAGTAGCAAAAACAGTAAACTGACCCACTTCACTCAGTTTATAGCCACCAAACCATTAAAACTCATATTAAGTCACAGAAGAGTTTTATTTAACAGACAATACTGCCAAATGTCCCCTGACACACCATGTATTTTTATGGTTGGACTCTCTGCAAAATAAAAACATAAACCCCAAAAGGAGAATCACACAAGGACAGCAACTACGTTATAGTACTTTGAAAGCACTGAATGGCTTAAGAACATGAACCACAAAATCCAAAGTAAACATAATTAAGTGGGACTACTCAGAAGATGACCAGCTGAATACAGAGAAACACAGACAATTGAATATTTGCTCAAGTGCCCAAGGACAGAGTTTGTTTGCAAAGCAGAAGATCTGTTTTTATGGGATGACATGGCCATTAACACTGTAAAGTTATGGAAGAAGAGATTTAAGACCTTCTCGCCCTGACACCGCAAGTAAGTAAGTGGACTGAAGTTTTATACTGGGGTGAAAAAATATGTAACAAGCTGCCGGTGAACATCAGGCAGAAAACTGAAAAGCCCTACATATTACAAAACACAGTTAAAGGACAAACAAAGTTAAAGGATACTTCATTCGCCACTCCTACAATTTATCAGAATGTAAATTCCACATAACTCTGCTATTTCTATTAGATGGATCCCTACACTGAAAGTATGGTATATATACAGCAGATAGTGAGTGGTCTGTGTAAAATTATACAAATGCTTTGTTTACACCTACATCTATACTTTGGAAATCGCCATGAAGTGCATGGCAGAAGGTGCATGCTATTATACCAGTTATTACAGTTTCTCCCTGTTCCATTCATTTGTGGAGTGTGGGAAGAATGATTTAATGCCTCTGCGTGTGGAGTAATTATTCTAATCTTATCCTCACAATCCCTATTTGATCAATATGTAGGGGCTGCAGTATATTCCTAGAGTAATCATGTAGCTCTTGAAACTTTGTTAATAGACTTTTTTGGGATAGTTTACATTTATCTTCAAAAATCTTCCAGTTCATTTCCTTCAGTATCTCTGTGCCACTCCCCATGAATTAAACAAACCTGTGACCATTTGTGCTGTCCTTCTCCGTACATGTTCAGTATCCCCTGTTAGTCCTATCTAGTATGAATCCCATACACCTAAGCAATATCCTAGAACCGGTAGCATGAGTGATTTGTAACCAAACACCTTTGTAGATTGATTGCACTACCCCAATATTCTACCAATAAACTGAAGTCTACCACCTGCTTTACCCATGACTGAATCTATGTGAGCATTCCATTTCATATTCCTACAAACTGTTACACCCAGGTATTTGCAAGAGTTGCCCTATTTCAACAGTGACTGATTGATATTAGAGTCATAGGATACTACATTTCCAGATTTTGTGAAGTGCAAAATTTTACATTTCTGAACATTTAGAGCACTTTGCCAATCTCTGCATCACTTTAAAATCTTATGAAAGTGTGTCTAAATATTTATTCAGCTTCTTTCAGATAGTACTTCATTATAGATAACTGCATCATCTGCAAAAAGCCTGATTTTATTATTAACATTGTCTGCAAATTCATTAATGTACAATATGAACACACTGACCTGGGCGACACCCAAAGTTATCTTTACATGTGACTATGACTATCCATCCGGGATAACATGCTCTTGTCTCGCTACCAAAAAGTCTTCAGTCCAGTCACAAATTCCACTTCATACCCCATATGATCATACTTTTGACAATAAACACAGGTGTGGTGCAGAGCCAAATGCTTTTTGGAAATCAAGAAATTCTGCATCTATCTGATTGCCTTGATCCAAAGCTTTCAGTATGTCATGTGAGGAAAGTGGGAGTTGGGTTGGGTAGTTCGGGGGAGGAGACCAGACAGCAAGGTCATCGGTCTCATCAGATTAGGGAAGAATGGGGAAGGAAGTTGGCTGTGCCCTTTCAAGGGAACCATCCTGGTATTTGCCTGGAGGGATTTAGGGAAATCACAGAAAACCTAAATCAGGATGGCCGGACATGGGATTGAACCATCGTCCTTCCGAATACGAGTCCAGCGTGCGAGTTGGGTTTCGCATAATCGATGATTTTGAAATCTATGCTGGTTGACATTGAGAAGGTCATTCTGTTCAACTTACCTCATTATGTTTGAACTCAGAATATGTCCTAAGATTCTACAACAAATCCATGTCAAGGATATTGGATGATAATTTTGTGGATCATTTCTACTACCCTTCCTGTAGGCAGGTGTGACCTGTGCCTTTTTCCAAGAACTGGGCAGGGTTTTTTGTTAACAGGATGTACAATAAATTATAGGTAGAAGAAGGGATAACTCATTACAAATTCAGTATTGAATCTGACAGGGATTCCATTGGGGCTTGGAGCTTTGTTCAGTTTTAAAGATTGCAGCTGTTTCTCAACACCACTAACACTAACACTTACTTCATTTATCTTTTCAGTGATACAAGGATTAAATGGGGGCAATTCTCATGGGTTTTCCTTTGTAAAGAAACATTTGAAAATGGAGTTAAGCATTTCAGTTTTAAACTGCTATCCTCAATTTCAGTTCCTGTCTATTTGCTAGGGACTGGACACAAACTTTGGGACTACTGACAGCCTTTACACATGACCAGAATTTCTTTGGGTTCTGTAAAAGATCACTTGACAATACTCTGCAACGGTAATCACTAAAGGCATCATGCATTGCTCTCTTGACAGCCAGATGCATTTCATTCACCATCTTTCTATCTACAGCCCTAGGTTTCGTTTTATGCTTATTATGCTGTAATCTCTGTTTTGCTAGAAGTTTCTTTACAGTGACTGTACGCCATGGAGGTTTCCTCCCATTATGAACTGTTCTAGTGGGTACAAAGCTGTAATTTTCCCAGTTAATTGTTGGATGATTAGTCTCCACTGATGATTACAGTATAACTGAGGAACTGAAAGTTTCTCTAAAGTTTTCGGTTACATCAAAAGATGAGTCTGGTGGATGATAGAAGGATCCAATTATCATTTTATAGCCATCCCTGATACGGAGTCTTGTCCAAACGCTCTCACATGCAGCTTCAATTTCTATCTCAGTGGATTTGAGTTTCTTGTTTACTGTGACAAATACACCACCTCCATTTCCCATTTGCCTATCCTTTTGACATACACTTAAATTTTTCCCAAAAAACTAACTGCTAGCAATTTCAGGTTTCGATCATTTAAAATGTTAAATGAAAACAGCAGCTGCGTAGTATGGGGAGACGAAGAGTGACTTTTTTTCCAAGTAGCTGTTTTTTCTAACATCCATACATTAAGAAATGAAAAAGTAATTAGCATAATTATCATTTTCAGAAGATTAGCACTTATCATTATTTGTTGTTAGTGTATTTTAAAGAGGTGGCCAGCAGTGGTTGCTTCTGCCTGTTAATGTATAACTTGCCTCATTCCATGTCCCCGAATGCTTTGCTACATCACAAGATTTACAAAACACAACTCATGAACTAATTAATTAGTTTCAGCAACAGATCGAGCTGTCAGTATCATATGTGCTGATGGTCTGATATTGGGTACACTAGAGAAATCACAAAAAATGTATGTGGGCACCCAAAGATGCACATTGTGACCATCATTACAAGTTGCAACCATAGTTCTGCATTCTGAAATAGCATTTCACCTAAAGTTCCTCAGTGCACTACTCCCGATGTTACTACATTCATCTCATTCATTATTTCCTACTGATTTGCAATATTAGACTTCACCGTTCTTTCATCAGAAGGGAGGGCAGTATGATAGAGCATGATGTTATGATATACAGTCACTTTTAATCAACTTTTTATGATTTTAATTTCAGTAGATCCTTTGATGAATGAGTTGTGTATTTTACATATTTGAAGTACTATTGTCTGTAAGAAATCCATGAAATGTCTAATTACAAACCTGAGCTCCATGAACGTAAACTTGTCAGATTGTGATACATCCAGCTGGCAGTTGATGTAGAGCTCCTCCACACTTCTAACAGTTTTGCAGTCCTACAGTCTGGGGCATATACAAGGGCTTTGATATACCCATTTCTTTGAGATCGTTATTTTCTCTGTCTAGGAGAAATCCAATTTCAGTGAGTGGTAGGAATACACTGACGTTACAAAAGTCATGGGATAGTGATATGCACATATAGGGACAGTGATAATATTGCATACACAAGTTATTAAAGGGCACTGCATTGGCAGAGCTGTCAGTCTTACTCTGGTTATTTACGTGAAAAAGTTTCCAATGTGATTATGGCTGCACAACAGGAATTATCACACTCTGAACACAGAATGGTAGATGGAGATAGATACCTGGGATATTCCATTTTAGAAATTGTCAGAGAATTGAATATTCTGCGACCCACAGTGTCAAGAATGTGCTGAGAATACCAAATTTCAAGCATTACCTCTTACCACAAACAGTGCAGTGGCTGACGGCCTTTGCTTAATGACTGAGAGCAGCAGGGTTTGCATAGAATTGTCAGTGCTAACAAATACGCAAAACTGTGTGAAATGACTACAGGAAACAATGTGCGATACACAACAAACACATCTGTTAGGACAGTGTGGCAAAATAAGGGGTTACTGGACTCTGGCAGCAGACAACTGACATGAGTGCCTTTGCTAACAACATGATATCACTTGCAGCATCTCACCTGAGCTTGTGTTCATATCAGTTGGCTCTAGATGAGTGGAAAACTGTGGCACGGTCACAGAAGTTCTGATTTCAGTTGGCAAGAGTAATGATAAGGTCTGAGTGTGTTGCAGACCCCATGAAGCCATGGACCCAAGTTGTCAACAAGGCACTGTGCAAGACAGTAGTGGCTACATAATGGTATGGGCTGTGTTTTCATGGAATAGACTGGGTCCTCTGGTCCAACTGAACTGATCATTGACTAGAAATGGTTGTGCTTGACTACTTGGAGTCAATCTGCAGCCATTCGTGCCTTTCATGTAGCCAAAGAATGATGGAATTATTAAGGCTGACAATGCACAATGCCACAATTGTTCTTGATGGTTTGAAAAACATTCTGGACAATTCAAGCAAACGATATGGCCATCCATGTCACCCAACATGAGCCACATGAGACATTTATGGAATATAATTGGGAGGTCAGTTCGTGCACAAAATCCTGCACCAACAACACTTTTGCAATTATGGACAGCTATAGAGGCAGCATGGCTCAATATTTCTGCAGGGGAAGTCCAACAATATGTTGAGTCCATGCCACATTGAGTTCTCGCATGACTTCGAGGTCTTTATCATTGGCTCTCACAGAAAACTAGACGTCGCACGGTTAAATCATGTTGTTGTTGCTGCTGCTTCCACAAAACTTATACACACACACAGACCCACACACACACACACACACACACACACACACACACACACACACACACACACACACATACATACACATACACACACGCACACACAGAATGATTGAAATAAAAGATAGCAACAACGTAAGGAAACTGTAATAAGAGTTTTGAGGCATTGTGGAGCGTTTACGCACTGCTGTCCGAAGGTGACCGACGACCTCTATATTTAAACTCATCATTCACAGTGACGGGATAGCTGATAGTGCTTTGTTCCATTTGACTGATTCCTCATATTTCTGCCATGTACGCGATCACTGTTTTGGTGTTAGCCATCCCCGGAAGGTGTTGCCCCCTCCACCAAAACTCCTTCTCCATCTCAGCAAGTGATGTCAATCGATCACTATGTGGTAATCAACAGCATACCACTGCACAGATGGGATGGAAATGACACCGTCGATATACAGTAATAATAAGTATTGCAGTTGATAGTGCGATTAATTTTAGCAATTTTGTTGTAATTTCAGCACCAACTAATGATGTGGCAGCATCTTCGCAGTTTCTGTATCATCACTAAACAGCCCCTCCACTACTTTGCGAGTACCATGGCGAATTTAAATAGGTGACTGTCCAGTATGTTCATTCATTGTTAATTCTCTTCATATACACCAAAGTATACCAGGCAGCGACCTACATATCTCTAGCACTTCGATCATAGTAAGTAATTTACGATCTTTCTCTATGTGGATGGGGGTCACAGGGTATTGTCGCATTCTTAGGATAAAGTTAGAGCTGAAAGATCACCTCGCATTGTCTTTAACCAACGCTCCCTGCAGCACTGGCACCGATTTAATCTGCACCTGACCAGAAGTATACAGCCACGTTCCACGTCTCGTGAAGGAATAGTGCGAATCGAGGGTGTAACTGCTGCCCCACTCACATCCAAGAGTACGAGAGTTCTCTAGATGTGCGAACGTCGAGGAGGTTAGCATCCCTTATCGATGTATAGTGGGTATGGAACTGTTGTGCCGATATAACAGACGGTTAAGAACAAGAAACTGGTGGTTTTTATGCATGATGGAGCTCCAACACAGCATTTTACGTAAATCAATTCTAAAGAATTGTTTTAGTGTCTAGGGTCATCACCATGAAGTTATTGATAAGAAAAAAACATAAACACATGCATTCCTAGGCCTACAAGTTTATGAACTTAAAAAACGCTATAATGTTAGATCATTGCGGTTTCCGACCTATTAGTCATATGGAATGCAATGCTGTTACTACCCCAATGTAAGAAATATATTTCCAGCGCATGACATACATTCTCCTTGTAGGTTTCTCTACGATAAACTGTGGTGACAAAGTGTGAAATGAAAAACTACTTCCTTAAAACATGGATTCTTTGCGATACATGTACAATATGGCTTTGCAGAGGTGTATACCCCCCACTGTTCACATCCAATCACGGTTCAGAAATTATACTACGCTCACGTCAGTCCTATATAAAATGATCTTTAGTAACGGAGAATGCCTCTTACAAAGAAAGAGACAAACGCATAGCAGCGGTGCTTGACATGTGAAATTAAATGCCATGCCCCCACTACATCCGTAAACAGAACATCTGTCAAGCAGGCGTATACATGGAGATAACTTAGAATCACCGTAGCTATGAAACTGAAGACTTGATTTTATGCCAAAGATGCCGCAGGGGAATGGAGTACGTGACATAAATCTTCGTTCGTCTGGAGGAATGTGTCGAAACATGATGGAAGTCCACTAATGACCGAGATGTTTGCTGTTAACGATCGCAAGTAGACGGTGCTCGAAGTCACACAGAGAACATACAATTGTATGCGAGTCGAACTCAGGTTATGTCACACAACTGATGCATTCCGACAGAACAACGGGAAGAATGGTCAAATCACCTGTAGCAGCCGGCCGGAGTGGCCGAGCGGTTCTAGGCGCTTCAGTCTGGAACCGCGCGACCGCTACGGTAGCAGGTTCGAATCCCGCCTCGGGCATGGATTTGTGTGATGTCCTTAGGTTAGTTAGGTTTAAGTAGTTCTAAGTTCTAGGGGACTGATGACCTCAGATGTTACGTCCCATGGTGCTCAGAGCCATTTGAACCACCTGCAGCAACGTGTTCCTCTCTCTCTAGAATGCATCATCAGTCTACCATTAAATCCTTCCTCATTACAACTCCATCTCAACCGACCACTCCATTCACTCACTGTCGTCCTTTAACGAATGTGCAAGTAAGTTTAGAGTCGGTGGTTCTCATTTTTTTCCAAGAAAGCATTGAAGACAGCAGTCAACTCAAGTGTATCACTATTACCTCAATTGACATACAGTAGAATGTTGCCGCGACGAAAAATAAAGGACTGTTTCCCCAGTTCCCGGAGCTTCCATCTCAGCATTTTCTCTTATGCCTCTTGCTGTTGTATACTCGTTCCTATGTACAAGAACTGTTCTGCACCAATCAGAATACGTGCAAATACTCTCTCCATTTCACAAAATTTCGGCGTATTTTCCCTCAATTTATACACATTTCCCGTCATTTTTCCTAGTTTTATCGATTTTATGTCACTTCTATCCATACGATCATGATATCGCTATATGTTCCATGCTTTGTTTTTTACACTGCTTATGAAGGAACAACACAGGAGCCTTCACGTATGATTAATAATTTGCTGGGTATTGTCTTCCTCCTGTACAGATAACAAAATTTTATGCGGATCTGTGCAAAGGACATCGTTCTCTGGACTCCAGCTCCAATGGAGCGATACGGTATATGTAAATGACAACACGCAGACGTCAACAGTTTTTCGATTTACCGGGGGAGAGATGCGGTAAGGTCTTATACGAAGTACTATTACAAGGAGTGCTGTAACTGGTTAAAGTTTGGAAGCAGATAGTTCTTTCAAAACTACACCGGTTTTGCCCATAAAACTAATAGGAATCGGCTGTCTCTATTGTCGTGGAGTCACGGCTGTTTTTTTGTTGTTACTGTCACGAATGTATGTTTAAATAATAGGTATTATTGCTTACTTCATAACCTCTAATTATAAAGCGGACACCACTTGAACTATAGCTTGATGTGGATCCAGAAATCGAGTTTTTTTTCCGACATTGCATGAAACAGGTTGTAATGATGAAATTGCTTACAAAACTAGAGCGCAAGAACCTGCTGCTGTATGACAGAAACTTTACAGACATTTCGGAAGAGGTGGGTTATGCATCAAAAATGTCAAATGTAAGCATGCAGATGGTAACTGGTTTCGATGCAACAGAAGAGACGTGCAGTAAAATCTTAGAGGAGTTTCTATTACAAGCCAGACTCTCACGATTCGTTTCATTAAAGCCTGTATGATATAGCACGGCAGTGGTAAAACGACACCTGCCATAGTGTACAAAATAGCTACGTCTTCTTGAACTATAGCTTCTTGTTGTCAAACGTAAAATGATTATGTTTTTTGCAACATGTGAGCTACTGGCGTGAAAAATTATATTCTTTTACGTTATTTCACGTGTCTGAAATGTTTGGAATACACACGTGATCATCTGTGATCAGTAGCGGCGCACTTCGCTGGATGACGCAAAACAACGAGATGCGAATTCTATCCTGCAGTTGAACATAAAAACTATACCGATTTTGCTCATAAACCTAACTTATTTCTGTGGAAAGAGGACATTTATTATATCGCTATTGTGTTTCCCTTTTTTAATAGTTGCTTTATTATAGGAGTCTCGTTGATGTTAAACATAAGTGTTAGAGACCAGTGCTCGGAATGGAGTGGTGGCCAAGTTCCCTAAGGAGTCACGGCTGTCCCTTTAGACAAACAACCCGCAGTCGCGATAGCCCTCATTTATCACAGTTTTGTTCTGAGGGGTGACAGCACCCCTCGATGTATTACGTGTAGCTGCAGTGTGAGGCTGCGGTCGCTTTTGGCGGTAACGGGCACCACCTCAACGCAGGCAGCGTCCCGTGAGTGACCGCGGAGGGTAGCAGAGGGCCTGGTGAGACCAGTGACCACAGAGGGGTGGCAGTGGAGCCGCAGAAAAACAGCGAAGTGCTTTGCGGAGCAGCTAGCCGTTTGAAAAAGCGATCTGGAGCGTTCTCCAGAATTTCGTTGTTGTTCCACAGGGATCCACTCTGTCTGAGAAATACGTTTAACAGATCGCAAGAAAGAGTTATGTTGATGTTAAATAAAAGTGTTCTCTATCGCAGAGTGACATGCGTGTTGGAAGCATTGGGAGCGTGCCTAGTCTCTGCGTGGACTGCCCCGGACTTGGGGGCTGCGTATGGTGGGGCAGGGGGGGCGGGGGCGAGGAGGGCTGTGTCACTATATTTTAGACGAGCGCTTGGGGCGGCTGTCCCTTTATCTCCTATTATTTAGTTGTCTATACTTGCTTTTGTGTTGGCGAAGGATCGTTGCCGCAAGGCGGTTAGCGACCACGCGAAGCACGGAGGGGCAGACGGCTGTGTGAAAAATCCCCGTAGGTGGGTGGAGGGAGGGAGGGAAGGCATGCGGAAGAGGGCCTCGAATTCCGGTAGTTTGTGGATGCCTATCGATGAGAACGCATGTTCAATCATCATCCCTCTGCAGTCTTTTAGGACAGCGATTTCCCCCAGTACGTGCGTTGCATTATGATCCATTCATTACGAGTGCTGATTTTTTCATGACAATTTCGAAGTGTAATTAGAACTGCAATGAAATTTTTCCATCAGGTGTGGTAGTGTGTATTGGCTTAGGTTACCTGGGCTGGTTTTTGAGCAGACATCTGTTGCGAACTCCGACGCCAAACAACGATAGATACTGTCCTCAGGTAATACAGTTTTTAAACTCCTCTCTGTCCAACATCTCATCACTTGAACGTATTGCCAGCCAAAAAGAATAAAGATATTACCTTACACTCCTGCCTTTTTCCCACGAGCTTGTGGGTGAAAGGTGGAGTTTGAGTGTGTCTGTCACTAGTTTCGAGTGGTTTGGAAAAATTGTTTTCAGCATGATAACACCTGTTGTACGGTATAGTCAGTTTCTGAGCTGTATTGAGATTTTAGGCTGTCCTTGTGTAACGCTACGCATATAGTCGTGTAAATAGGTCTTATCTTTATGATCAATTACGTAATTAGGACCTATCTTTACTTCATTTTCCCGACCAAAATAAATAAAGTACACTAACCTAACCTCCCTCTCCTGCATCTGGACAGTTTCCATGTTTTGATGGGAGCACTTGGGCTTTCCATCCAGTAGAACCAGGGCTTGAGTCCTGGAAAGGGCACCGCCATTTTTAAGTTCCCACCAATTCCTGGGTCGGATGTCAGCACAGTTCTGAGACAAAGAAATTCCCGCCAAAATTCGAAATTCCCGGCGATATGGAAGGTGGGGGGGATGGGGACAGGGGTGGGGAAATGTGGAGAGGGGGTAAGGGGGCTGGGGCCCACGTGCAGGGTGAGAAAAATACTTGACATCATCTGCGGGTAGTGATGGGCATAGTAGAGGACGAGAGACAGCGTGTTCAGTGGCTGGTGGTGTTCTGAATTAATTGATCAATTTAATTAATTTGCATATCAATTTGATATGAAAATTACACCTAGAACGCCATCTTCCTACTACTAGCATCTCACACAAATGTTCTAAGTCATCCCTACGACCTGCATGAATTCCAGACCGTGAAGATGGGTGACATTGAGGGCCTCGACCACACCACACCAGAGGAGGCTACAGGCCATAACTCAGAGTCAAGCGTGGCAGTTACCAGTCCTTGGGAAACATAGACATGATCTAGACGACCCGCCGAATTGCTGGTCCAAATTTTCGGTGAGCTTCAGTTCGTGCAATTGCAGCATGAGTTCCAGGGATGTGGTAAAATGAGGATGTTGGTCCTTTTGAGATAACACATGATTATAGTCATCAGCAAGATTAACATCGTCATAATAGCCTACAAACAAATGTGTGACCTCTTCTGAACAGAATCGCGACCGTTCCCGTCACTTGGCCATGCCCAAGGGAAGGTAAACACTGATGATGATTCAGACACCATGGAAGGTCACAGCAAGACCCCTAGCCAATGGTAGGTAATCGACTTCGTCTGCCCCAATGCCTTCTTTTGTTAGTATAGCTGTCCCACTACCACTGTCAGCACACAGTGTTAGATAAGAAACATAGCTACAGATGGTCGGAAACGACTCTAGGCGATCTTCCAGCAAGAGGGCAACTTCGACGTCTAACGCCCTCAACAGTTTGTGGAGCAATTGTAGCTTGACAGGTATGCCAATGTTGTTAACACTGATTGAACCACTTGTGTAAGCTTGTCGCAGAATTCTGACTACTGGGACACCCATTGAGTCAGGAAGAGCAGCAGCTTACAGGAATGTCATCCCAGCGAGTGGCACATACCCATCCAGTACCTCTATCGATTAAAAGTAGTGGGTTGGAGCAGCAGCATTCATTTCTGTCACAAGAATGGGTGTTTCGTCCTATACACCATCAGACCACACAGAACTGCATGGACAGTATGTGTCCAATGGAGTGCATATTGATAGTGAAGGCGTTGTTTTGTCTGTGACGGAAGAGTGGCACTGGCTCAACAGCTGTCCAACATTCACAGGCACAGCACCTGGTACATATGAGGGACGTTTTACCTCCAACAGGAGGCACGCTTGTGGTTCCGCCATGGGACCGTCCATCTGAAGGTGTTCTGGGTATGTGTGACCTTTATGGTCTTGAGATTGTGTCCTGCAAGTGTCACACGGCGCGATCCGCCGTGTCTGACGTCTCCTCAGCGACCGTTGCTTGCGCATGCGGTCTTCAGTGTCCAAAGACTCCTGGGGATCCTAATACTCAGGCTGCTCACCACCACATAAGACAAGTGGTGTAGGAAGGGGAAAGGGAGTAGGCTATGTTCCGTCTGCAGCACCCTGAGGTCCTACTAGTTAAAGTGATGGTTAAGTAGTAGAAGTCGTCGGCGCAGACCATCGTCAGAGGTCGTTTTGGAGAATCTCGACATACGTCAGCAGGAGCATCATTGGAGTAGTCATGACCCGCTCGCCTCCAGGGTGGCAACTGTGTCATTGTGCGTAGCATACGGTTGGAATAGAGATGTCCTTCTTAGACACATCCCGAGCACAAATTCGGCTGGCCATCATAAATTATAAAGGCATGGCGTCCGCCAGTATATAAGTAGAACATGCACTTCTGTCGTACACTGTTGAGAACGGGATATGTGGTTAACTGAACCAATTTTCCAGCTGTTTGCCTAATCATCTTCCCATACGGCAGAACGTAGATACCATCACCTCTGAAGGGACCTCAAAATGGAGTTCAAATACACAGATCGTCCGCAATCCTGTTCCACAGTTACCACACCGATGTGTCCATCAGAGTAACGGAATTTAAGACCACTTCTAACTGCACGTATGATTCATGCTTCTTCATTAATCAGTTTATGTACACCACACTGCTCAAATGGTTATTGCTGAGGTGTTATAATACAACATCAAATGCTTGCTGATATTTACGTCACAGTATGGAAACAACAACAACAAAAAAACGGTTCAAATGGCTCTGAGCACTATGGGACTTAACATCCGAGGTCATCAGTCCCCTAGAACTTAGAACTACTTAAACCTAATTAACCTAAGGACATCACATACATCTATGCCCAAGGCAGGATTCGAACCTGCGACCGTAGCAGTCGCTCGGTTCCGGACTGACGCGCTTAGAACCGCTCGGCCACCGCGGCCAGCCCACACCGCTCATTAAACAAGTAGATGCCAATCATTCACTTCATCTCTGATAAACTGTTCGATTTAAAGTGCCTTCGGTAGAGCATATTCAGTCGAAAAGCTGATCTTCAGTGTTGATTTTCTGAGGGCATATACCATTCTCTTTCTAAGGAAACAAAGCGCGCTAAGGCGGCAGAATCGTGTAAATAACCCCTTGCGCGAGCTGCGCGTCTAGGACATAAACAACAGGTCAGTGCCGCTTGTCTGCCGAAGGTGGATTTAACACTTTGGCCATCAGTGTGTGACTCACGGCCAGCCACAAACTTCCATATACCGTTGTTTTTCCACCATAACCAGTACTCTTTATGTGCTTCCCGTACAGGGGAAAACATATTTTCATTGAAAATTGCTGCCCGGTATCGGCGGGTAAATACGATATTGCAGTGCCTGTGTTGTTAAGACGAACGATGCAATAATCCTTCGGACAAGCACGCATGTCTGAAGGAACAGGAACTGCGGCGACTACAGCCATTACGAAATACATAAAATGTACTCAGTCAGAAGCAACACTGCATCATTCTTCTTAACGACATAGGCACAGCAATATCGTATTTATCCGCCGATCCCGGACACCGACTTTCAATTAAAATGTCCTTCCTTGTACAGGAATTACATAATTTGAGTACGAGTAGAGGCTGTGACGCACGAACGACAACACATGAAAGTTTGGGTCTGGCCATGAGAAGTCCACGGACAGCCAAAAGGGTTAAGGCGGCTACTCATGTAAAGCGGGAAATCCGCGTTCCAGTCCCGGTCCGACACAAATTTTCATTGTCGTCATTCCCTTATACAGCTAATGGTTATCTGTATTGCTATCTGCAAATACACTTAATGCATGTCATAATGGCTGCAATCACTGCAGTGCCTGTTCCTTCGATACGCATGCATGTCCGAAGGAACATAGCATCTTTCTTCTTAAAAACATGGGCAGACCGAACTAAATAGTTGTAATGTGTGATCAAATGACTCGCTGTTATAATTTCAATTTTTACGTAGTCAGCATAGATTATTTGTATGTGTGCAGGATATTTTTTGATAACACGTATGGCGCCATCAGTTGCTTTTAATTTTACACGAGTCTACTTGATCAAGGTGATTTTCAGACAAGCGTACCTCCACTTGTGAGGAAATAATCTCATAAACAAAGCTAGGCACTACAAGCGGGCATACACACTGGAAAAGTTTCAAAAAGATGCGCTTCGTTTAGAGCCCCTTAGACTATTTTCTACCAATATCTGTAACGAACAAGGACAGCAATGTTTAAAACGGAAATTTATCTGCTACTGACTCTACGAATTTAAAGGCGAGGTTTCCTAGAAATTCTGGAGAGTAAACAATAACTATTGCTATTCGTTCTATCACTATTATTTTTTCATAATGGAACGACTGAGAAATATCTTTTCTGAAGACGCAATACCAGAAGCAGTATGTGAACACACTTTGAACAGAATGAGGCATCTTAATAGTTTAGACACTTGCTCAGTTTCCGCACAGATATGGTATTCAAATATCCAACACGATATTCTTTTTCGACATTCTCATGGTTTCCATAAATCACTTGTCGAGAATGTCGATTGGTTCTTGGTAAGAAGTGCACGCCCGAATGCTTTCCCCACCTCTTCCAAAGAGCAATAAATTTCGCTCCAGTGATCCTCTATTTAGAGTTATTAATTACATTTCAAATTACCGTCGGCTGCCGCGAAAATACCATTAAAAAGTTTTATAATATCGTGGCGTTCAGTTAAGGAGGGAGACTCGTTTGGTTTCCAGCTATAATCTCGAAGTAACAAAGAGCAGTCGATATGCAGTATGCTACCCAGAGGACTGCCTCACTTATTTATATCAACAGCACGTGAGGGAAAGTATGTATCCCAACAGATTTATCTGTGGACGGGTAAACTGATTAAGTATTCAGTCTCATAACTGATTTCCTATTATTTATTTGTATTTTCTGCTACCAGTCACTTTTATTTGTTTTATGTTTCATTTAAGATATTGCAAAGCATTTCGAGCATGTTCTGCCCATCTTCAGGCGTTTATGCATGCAGAATATTGCTACTTAAAAATAAATTATCTTAAACTAAATTATAGTAGAACTTTTTGTTTACTGTTCGCTGCTGGATTGGCAGTTGTGGTATTTGGAGGGAGGAAGGGGGGAAGCTGT
Organism: Schistocerca serialis cubense; assembly: GCF_023864345.2. Lineage (NCBI taxonomy): Eukaryota > Metazoa > Arthropoda > Insecta > Orthoptera > Acrididae > Schistocerca > Schistocerca serialis. The sequence goes on along the minus strand of NC_064640.1, from coordinate 689,987,075 downwards.
GGTTGGCCACAAACTCATGTACATTGATGTCTTATTTTGGTGTGGAGCTATGTTTTGTTGTTTATTATGTTTCACACCAGAGCCTTTATGCGATGCACTTAGTTTTGTATCAATTATTATGTTGCAAAAATCGTATGACACACTTTTTTATATGACTTGCAGTTACGATTTTGACGTCCCAAAGCTGCTCTTTCGTTAATACACTATGGCGACCTTGCAGTGTGTGTGGAGAAGTATCTACTCTTGCATTTCAAAGCGATATTCACGATACTGACGGTTTGGTAGTTATTTGCTTCACGTTGGCACATCGTAAATCTGTTGCATTAGAACTGGTTTCAAACAACTGAAGATGCTTGAGCTTTTGAACTCGGCTCTCTCATTCAATATATTATGGCTGTATTTTGTATTATGAATGGAAATTGCCATTTCTTCCATGATATCGATTTTTTTACTTTTTCGTATTTTGTGCAAAATTTTAAGATTGTCTTCGATTTTCATAGGGTGGCCTGTGTCTGTAATGTGTGTTGTTACTGCTGTTTTGTTACATTTATCCAGTCTGTAGCAAACTATATGATCTTTAAATCGAGTTCTCAAATTTTTTCGGTAATTTTGTAAATGCCATATGAATCAGGACCTGTACCTGGCGGCATTGTATTGTGAATAAGCTTCATACTCGGGTGGTTGTTGATCCGGATAATGATTTTTGCAACTGTGTTTTTTTAATAGCGTTGCTAATTTGTCAGACATTATACTAATTATACCAAGGTATAGTATTTTTACGTATTTAACTGCCGGGGTGCAGTCAGTTGTCAGTGTAGTTTGATGTCGTTTGTTATGTTTATTTTCTATTTTTTGTGGCATCGTATTAATAAGTGACGGATCATATACACTGTTTATTGCGGCACATCATATTGTTGCTATTTCTTGTTGGATTACTGTAACTTGAAGTGGAAATTAGCACAAACTAACAGCTCTTCTGCAGTAAGAATTAATGATTTGCAGGATTTAGTAACGTTCCAGTAAATAAAATCCACTTATATTATTCATTAAAATATTAATACTCAAATTTTTAGTGAAATGTGTTGGAACGACTATGAGTGATGAAAAAGTGGGGTAGATAAGCATGAATTTTCTTGGTTTTCCTGTAAGTTTGTTGGTGGGGTAGCCAGGAGGGAGACGACTAACAACCGAACGTCGTGCGACAGTCACTTACAGCCAGGCGAGGCAATTCATCGATACTGTCTTCTTTAAAAGGCAAAGGAATGATGGTAAGTAAATATTTATTACAAAATGTATTCCAGTTTACTCATTTTTATCAATAAATGTAGTAAAACACGTAGTTATAAAAACCTATCTACTGTTCTTTAGACTGATTACGATATAGTACCATGCCTGTTACGTTCTATACATATTATTTGTCCTTGGTTCTTCTTTACAAGAAGGTTTACAAAAAACGAGCAGTTTACCCGCCACGTAAACTACCAGTTTACCTGCCAAGGCTTCACCCACGTTACCCAGTAAAAGAAAACTACGCAATGTGAATTTTTGAGGGTATTCTTGCAAAGTGCTGTAACTGGTTTCCAGCCTTCTCCATGCACTTTAAAATACGAAATACATTGTGTTTTCTGGCGGACTATTTTCACTTTCTTAAACTAGTTTCAATAATCAGACTAACCCAGTATATTAAAATTGAGATGTTGTCGTTTATTGCTGTTTCACTCAATCGACTGAGTCAAAAGTTTGCGAGGAAGAAACTTTTATTTCTGGAAAGACCTTAGGAATATTCTTGTTTCGAAATATTTCACCATTTCATGATAATAGCCGATTCAATCATTTGCATTGTCGTTAACTGTATGTGAGAGTCTGAGCCATTGTTTCCATTGAGAAGAACGCGAAAATATACACTAAAGAGGGAAGATGTAAATATTCCACTCAAGTTGAATCACTGATGACCAGGCCTTCACAAACTCTTCCACAAAATCACAAACAAATTAAAAAATAGAAACGTCGACACGGTTAAATTATCGTAGTGTACCTTGAGTAAAGTTGTGAAATGTAAAAAATATTCTTTTTAGCTGCACGAAGAAAGGGTAACCAACTAATAGACCATAACAATACAGAATATTTCCTATCATTTTGAAACATCTTTTTTAAGGGCTACAACAAATTTTTGACTTCATTTAGAATTCTGACACCAGTCCCATAAGCTACGTGTTCATTTTCTGGGAATTCGGAAGAGTATGCTCGTGAACTTTCATCTGAAGGTTCTTCCATATCCATGTTCATCAACAACAAAGATACCGAACTCGTCGCTGCAGCTGCGAAAGAGTTGGTAACGCCTGACGCTAGCTTTGTATGATGCCCCTCTCCACATCAACTTGCAATCCTACCAGATGGTTTCTTCATGCAACATCTTCCAGTCTGAGTATTTAGCTTCCAGAATAGTCGGTATAAGGGGTTTCCTTGACTTCACATAGTTGGACCCACACGAGAAGAGTGGTGCTCGTTCTCAGGCTGTTTTGAGCCACATTCAATTAAAAGCACTTGCTGAGGTGAAACTACCTCAACTGAAATTTGCGCAACGAAAAATGGCTGCAGAATCATTATCATTATTAGTAGTTTCAAATATCTTTCGATAGAAGGAATGGCAATTAGAGGGCACAGAAATTTTGAAGAAAACTTAATGGAACTGTTGAAACTCCTCAGTAAAAGCAAACCATCTATGAAATTGTAGCTTCAAAGCGAACAAAGTTAAGATACAAAATAAACTAATAGAAATCCTTGTAGAAGAACTTGTTAACAGAATATTTTTTATCACTGAATTCTTCAATTTATTCAGTGATTTTTGGTGTCACAAGGGATATTTCTGGTGATGAACAAATTAGTTCTTCAATAAGATGGTGTTATGACAATTTAGATCCCCACGGAAGTTTTTTGAGGTTCTATAAAACTCGTTGTGTATGTGGAGTAGATATAGCTGCAATCATTCGTGATCTTTCTCTTAGTCTGCATCTACTTAGAAGTAAGTTTTGTAGAGTTGGAAACATGAGTTCGTTTCATAAAGTGATTCAATTATTTATAACTGACAAGCACCCTTCAGCAGAATTTATACACTGGGGCGCTCATTGCTGTAATATGGATATGTAAGAAAGCTGTGAAATTTCAAGAACTGTCAAAATCTCCATGGAAAGAGCTCATCAGTTAGGAGTACTATTTTCAAAGACAAAAGCAAAACACAAATTTATACGTATTATTGAATAATATGCAGTTAGCATGTTGCCAAGATCAAGTCTTTATGTTCTCGTGGATGGCTTTTCCAGCGGTCACAAATAAATGAAATTTTGAAAAAGTATCCTTTCGTTCACAAGACACTGAATGATCTAAGAGAACAATGATATGAAAGATCCATTGAACTAATTAGTGCTTTTGAGGCTGGCAAAACTTTCCTTAGTTTCATAATAGAGTAATAAGTAATCGAGCTTATAGAAACCTTGAACAAGAGTTTGCAAGTAGAAAACAGAACAGGCTCAGGACTTTATTCATTAGTTGAATTTATAATTGAGGGCCTTAATAAATTCAGGACTAATAAAAGTTTTATTCCTAATACAAAAAATGTACTTTTAAGATATTGGAGCTTATCTTAGAACAGCTGCAACCTCCAAGGAAAAAAGGAGTTCCTAAGCAGTTGTCCAAGGGCATGGATCCACGTCAGTTTCTATCCCTTCAAGAACTTTACAGGCAGGAATATTTTGAAATCATTGATATGGCTCTCCAAGGGCTTAACTATCGAATACTTGACCTGTCTGGCATGAAGAAACAAGTTTCCTCGTAGACATTGTTGTTGGAGGAGCAAGGACATGATGTGGTAGCTCCATACCCAAAAACCGATGTCCAAACTTTGAAGACAAACTCGACTTCTTTCACCTACGATACAACGTAAAATGCCTGAAAGACAGAAAAGATATTTTGATTTCTACACACATCAAAACATGTTTTGCATCACTTCGGTTCCGAAAGTTCCGGAAACCATACAGAAAAATCGAATAGAGATCAACATAAACATCATTTCCGCCCTTTTTATTGCTCATGAAAACCACACATTGCATGTTGTACCACCATACAGCGAAACTTTCAGAGGTGGTGGTCCAGATTGCTGTAACACCGGTACCCAGTAGCACGTCCTCTTGCGTTCATGCATGCCTGTATTCGTCATGGCATACTGTCAATAAGTTCATCAAGGAACTGTAGGCCCAGATTTTCCCACTCCGAAACAGCGAATCGGTGTAGATCCTTCAGAGTGGTTGGTGGGTCACGTCGTCCATAAACAGCACTTTTCAATCTATCCCAGGCATATTCGATAGGGTTCATGTCTGGAGAACATGCACTCTAGTCGAGCGATGTCCTTATCCTGAAGGAAGTCATTCACAAGATGTGCACGATTGGGGAGTGAATTGTCGTCCATGAAGACGAATGCCTCGCCAATATGCTGCCGATATGGTTTCACTATCGGTCGGAGGCTGGCATTCACATATCGTACAGCTATTACGACACCTTCCATGACCACCAGCGGCGTACGTCGCCCCCACATAATGCCACCCCAAAACAGCAGGGAACCTCCACCTTGCTGCGCTCTCTGGACAGTGTATCAAAGGCGTTCAACCTGACAGGGTTGCCTCCAGACACGTCTCCGACGATTGTCTGGTTGAAGGCATATGTGACACTCATCGGTGAAGAGGACGTGATGCCAATCCTGAAAGGTCCCTTCGATATGTTGTTGGGTCCACCTGTACTGCGCTGCATGGTGTCGTGGTTGCAAAGATGGACCTCGCTATGGACGTCGGGAGTGAAGTTGGCCAACATGCAGCCTACTCCGCACAGTTTGATTCGTAACACGACGTCCTGTGGCTGCACAAGAAGTATTATTCAACAAAGTGGCGTTGCTGTCAGTGTTCCTCCGAGCCATAATCCGTGGGTAGCGGTCATCCACTGCAGTAGTAGCCCTTGTGCCACCTCAGCGAGGCATGTCATCGACTGTTCCTGTCTCTCTGTATCTTCTCCATATCCGAACAAGATCGCTTTGGTTGACTCCGAGACGCCTGTACACTTCCCTTGTTGAGAGCCCTTCCCTGAACAAAGTGACAATACCGACGCAATCGAATCGCGGTATTGACCGTCTAGGCATTGTTGAACAACAGACAACACGAGCCGTGACCTCCTTCTTGGTCAGATGACTGGAACTGATAAGCTGTCAGACCCCTCTGTCTAATAGGCGCTGCTCATGCATCGTTGTTTACATCTTTGAGCGCGTTTAGTGACATCTCTGAACAGTCAAAGGGATTGTGTCTGTGATACAATATCCACAGTCAACGTCTATTTTCAGGAGTTCTGGGAACTGGGGTGATCCAAAACTTTTTTTGATGTATGTATAAAAAAACAGTCCGAGAATTATTTGCGAATGTTGAAACATTGCCAAGACTTATGCCTGTATGCGGAGCTCAAAGTTGGGAAGTAGAACGCAGTTTTACTGCTCTACGACGACAGAAGAACTATCTGCGTTCAACAATGACACAGCAAAGACTCAGTCGTGTAGCAGCTTGCAGTGTGCAAACTTGCTGTTGTATAAAACAGGGTCATGAAATATTTATATCCAATTCTGTCAAAAATAGAAACGTATCTGGATCGCTACAGGATGAACTTTGTAAGCTTATGTTACCTTGTACTCTTGTCGCCGTATTTAATTGTCGCTTCTGACTTTTTAATTTCTTACTTTCTGAATTCTACTTGTCATAATTCTCCATTTGTGTTTTTAAAAATATTTTTAATGTTTGAAAAATAATATTGCAGACTGGAAAAACACTGTGTAAGCAACATCTTCCCAAGGGAAACCCATTATGTTCTTCTGTAAGAAACACATCTGAAAACATATTTAGTTTGTCCAGATTTCAGAACACTAATACATTGTAAATAATCAGATAACGACTACAGTTTCCATGTCTTCAGGAATATTACTATATCTACTATAGGTACACTCCTGGAAATTGAAATAAGAACACCGTGAATTCATTGTCCCAGGAAGGGGAAACTTTATTGACACATTCCTGGGGTCAGATACATCACATGATCACACTGACAGAACCACAGGCACATAGACACAGGCAACAGAGCATGCACAATGTCGCCACTAGTACAGTGTATATCCACCTTTCGCAGCAATGCAGGCTGCTATTCTCCCATGGAGACGATCGTAGAGATGCTGGATGTGGTCCTGTGGAACGGCTTGCCATGCCATTTCCACCTGGCGCCTCAGTTGGACCAGCATTCGTGCTGGACGTGCAGACCGCGTGAGACGACGCTTCATCCAGTCCCAAACATGCTCAATGGGGGACAGATCCGGAGATCTTGCTGGCCAGGGTAGTTGACTTACACCTTCTAGAGCACGTTGGGTGGCACGGGATACATGCGGACGTGCGTTGTCCTGTTGGAACAGCAAGTTCCCTTGCCGGTCTAGGAATGGTAGAACGATGGGTTCGATGACGGTTTGGATGTACCGTGCACTATTCAGTGTCCCCTCGACGATCACCAGTGGTGTACGGCCAGTGTAGGAGATCGCTCCCCACACCATGATGCTGGGTGTTGGCCCTGTGTGCCTCGGTCGTATGCAGTCCTGATTGTGGCGCTCACCTGCACGGCGCCAAACACGCATACGACCATCATTGGCACCAAGGCAGAAGCGACTCTCATCGCTGAAGACGACACGTCTCCATTCGTCCCTCCATTCACGCCTGTCGTGACACCACTGGAGGCGGGCTGCACGATGTTGGGGCGTGAGAGGAAGACGGCCTAACGGTGTGCGGGACCGTAGCCCAGCTTCATGGAGACGGTTGCGAATGGTCCTCGCCGATACCCCAGGAGCAATAGTGTCCCTAATTTGCTGGGAAGTGGCGGTGCGGTCCCCTACGGCACTGCGTAGGATCCTACGGTCTTGGCGTGCATCCGTGCGTCGCTGCGGTCCGGTCCCAGGTCGATGGGCACGTGCACCTTCCGCCGACCACTGGCGTCAACATCGATGAACTGTGGAGACCTCACGCCCCACGTGTTGAGCAATTCGGCGGTACGTCCACCCGGCCTCCCGCATGCCTACCATACGCCCTCGCTCGAAGTCCGTCAACTGCACATACGGTTCACGTCCACGCTGTCGCGGCATGCTACCAGTGTTAAAGACTGCGATGGAGCTCCGTATGCCACGGCAAACTGGCTGACACTGACGGCGGCGGTGCACAAATGCTGCGCAGCTAGCGCCATTCGACGGCCAACACCGCGGTTCCTGGTGTGTCCGCTGTGCCGTGCGTGTGATCATTGCTTGTACAGCCCTCTCGCAGTGTCCGGAGCAAGTATGGTGGGTCTGACACACCGGTGTCAATGTGTTCTTTTTTCCATTTCCAGGAGTGTATTTATAAAATTTAATGGCTTTAAGATTAATTATTTTAAAAATATATTTAAATAATTCCGCCTTGTGATTGTCTTTCGCTGGGTATTTTCTGTTTTTGGATGTCTTTAACGCAGCCTTTAGTTCTTGCATTACTATAACATCAACTTGCTCATCACTAACTGCAGTTTTCGCATTTATCTCATTACCTGTCGATACTAAAATCTTAAATATAATAGGCTATTCATTTACGTTTCCAATAAAAATCAAACATAATGTAGTGTGAAAAACTATTCAGTTTGAAATAGTTTCCATAGTTGTGTAGGTCATAATGCGTAATAAACATACATACACTGTTGATAAAATGTTAATATTATATAACTTTTTTGTACTGCGTAATCGCAAAGTGCATTTTAATCCAGGCATAAGTTTGCACGGTTTAGGAATTTTAAATGCCACTGAAATATATGGCCTGAGGCGTCCACAGTGCTCCAAGTAGTGTTCCTAGGTTTTAATTTTTTCAGTTTTTTTCACCGGTGTTTCTTATTCAGACCCCTCTGTCGTCTACACTCTGTCAGTTGAGTTGTCAAATACTGTAGCAGATAGCTTAAACTAATCTTATCTAGCGCCAGGAAAATTTTTGAAAATTACAAATTCTTGAAACTTCTCTGCAATTTAAAACAATGTGGTGGTTCGTCACATAGTTTTAATCTTATGATCATGAGTTTTACTGATAGCATTCCCTACAAACATATATCCCCCAGGGTGAAAACTTTCTAACACTGCACGTGTTATTTATCAATGGCACTCCAGCCTGTTCAGCACAATCAGCGTAAAGGGCAATAACAACAGACAAATCCCAGTCCTATGAACGTTACTGCGAACAAGGTTGCTGATCAGCACCATAAACCAGAGCATTGTCATACTCCTATCTACGTTACTCGAATTCACATCGATCCAAATACCTCTTTTAAGCGGAATAAATACGATGGCTTTCTGGACATAATGCCCAATAGCTTATAAATATTTTTGAAAATACTTCTCATTCAAAACATCACCGAAACAGACAGTAATTTCAAGACAGTTGTCATGCTGCATCAGTCTTCAACTCTCCGAATTATCACAAAGGAATACATTTGCATTAGCAGAAATAAACACAGTAGAACTACACAGATAACGGAGAGTTCAGCTAGAGAAAAGGTGTTATTCTGAGAAAAGTCGGACTATGGAAAATGCAAATGCCATGAAACCTATCCTAAACTACAACAAAAGTAGTTGCAGTTCAGCTGGTGGAGTTTCGAATGACATTCCTTTGCAAATATTGAAAAACATGTTTTACTAATAAAATAATCGCTGATGAGTAGGTACCAATAGTTAAGGAGATGTTACTATTACTATTACATATAGACTTCATTTCTTCCTACAACTGTGTCCATAAAGGAAGGTCCTTCGATTTTTTTATTTTCTTTTTTACTAGAGGAAGAAACCAGCATGTGCCCAGTAGGTTGCACTGTGTCGCCCATGTGACATTCCACGTGAGAATTATACCATAACTATGTGTAGGCTGATCTGAAATTATGTATCTGAAACGCAGGAGAACGAAAACATGTCCCAAGAGCCTTCTTTTTGTGTGACACCACAGCAGCTCTGAATTTCTTAAAGGTAATCATTTTCCTGCATAAGCTGTTCTTTTATTTTGAAACCAACGCTATACTGCATTTTCATAATCATCAAAATTTGCGGGTTTGGTTTGGACATCGTTAGCTGTTCCAATTTCAAGTAGATTGCACAGATCTTCTCATCTCTTCTTAGGACGCCTAATATTTCTTTTGTACTATATGTACTCTAGGTATTCGTTCGTTTGACATCTTCTGAATGTGTTCATGCCATTCCTTTCTGCACTCCTCTATATTCTGAAGTAAGTTTTTAACCACCAGTTCATTTAAAATTTCACTGTTCTTCTTCTTTTCTATGAGTTTATAACCAGATAGTGATCTGAGGAGTCTCATGTCTGCTGATTCAGTCCTCCTCCATTGACTGACGATTACACTCCAAGTCTCTGACTGCTACTTTCATCATGTTATAAAATTTTAGTACTCTCTCATTCGTAGCTTTTTTGAGGAGAGTGCGATTTGCAGTACCTACCAAATGTTGAAATTTTTGCAATTTGATTTCTTGATGATTGGATGTAATATATGAATTCCCATATTCCTGGTATTTAAAATTATTTATTTCTTCAAGCGATTTATCATCATTTATTATTTTTGCTCTTAAGTTGTCCTTACCATGGAACGCCATTATCTTAGCGTAATCGTCAGGTATTGTCGTATTACAATAATTTGCTGCCTTGTGGAAGGACCAAGTTGCTCTCTGTAATTTATTTTCCTCGTTAGTGTTTTTGAGGCCAGCAAAATGTACCTGGGTTTCATAATGGGGTAATAAATTATTGAGCTTATAGAAATCTTGGACAAGAGTTTCCAAGGAGAAAACAGATCAGGCTCAGGACTATTCATCAGCTGAATTTATAATTAAACGCCTTAACAAAACTAGGAATAGTGAAAAATTTTGTTCCGAATACAAAAAATGGGGGTTAAGATATCCAAGCTGGACTTAGAGCAGCCTCAACTTCCAGAGAAAAAAAGGAGTTGCTAAGTGGTTGTCCGAGGGCACGTTGTAAGTAGGCTGTTTAGGTTTTCTTATTGGTAACGCCACGTAGCGCTCTGTATGAAAATCATTGGCTGTGCTGTGTGCAGTCTGTGGCTAGTTTGCATTGTTGTCTGCCATTGTAGTGTTGGGCTGCAGGATGTTGACAGCGCATAGCGTTGCGCAGTTGGTGGTGAGCCGCCAGCAGTGGTGGATGTGGGGAGAGAAATGGCGGAGTTTTGAAAACGGATGATCTGGACGTGTGTCCGTCAGAAACAGTACATTTGTAGGAATGGATGTCATGAACTGCTATATATATTATGACTTTTGAACACTATTAAGGTAAATACATTGTTTGTTCTTTAAAAAAATCTTTCATTTGCTAACTATGCCTATCAGTAGTTAGTGCCTTCAGTAGTTTGAATCTTTTATTTAGCTGGCAGTATTGGCGCTCGCTGTATTGCAGTAGTTTGAGGAACGGAGATTTTTGTGAGGTAAGTGATTCATGAAAGGTATAGGTTATTGTTAGTCAGGGGCACTCTTTTGTAGGCATTATTGAAAGCCAGATTGCGTTGCGCTAAAAATATTGTGTTCAATTTAGTGATGATCAGAATAAGTAAAGTGAGAAATGTCTGAGTACGTTCAGTTCTGCTCAGCTGTTTGAAAATCAAATAATGTAAGAAGTTTATCAGCACAGTAATTCAATAATTTTTCTAAGGGGACGTTACAACGTATCCACGTCAGTTTCTATCCCTTCAAGAACGTCAAAGGCAGGAATATTTTGAGATCATTGATACTGCTGTCCAAGAACTTAGTTATAGAATACTTGACCAGTCTGGCATGAAGAAACAAGTTCCCTTTAAAAAAGTGTTGTTGGAGGAGAAAGGACATGATGTGGTAGCTCCATACCTAAAAAGCGATGTTGAAACTATGAAAACAAAACTTGAATTCTTTCACCTACGATATAACGTAAAATGCCTGGAAGACAAAAAAGATGTTTTGGATTCTATTAAAAAAACAGTTCGCCGATTATTTGCTAATGCTGAAGTACTGACAAGACTTACGCTTGTGTGGCCAGTTTAAACCTGGGAAGAGGAAAACAAAGTTTTAATGCTCTACGATGACAGAACTATCTGTGTTCAACAGTGACACAGCAGAGATTCATTCACTTAGCAGCTTACAGTGTGAAAACTTGCTTTTGGATCAAACACGCTTATAAAATATTTATATCCAATTCTGTCAACAGGAGAAATGTATTAAGATCGCCATAGAGTTAAGTTTGTCAGATTATTTCACCTTATACTCTTGTCACCGTATTTAAACATCTCTTCTGACATTTTAATTGCTACATTTTCATTCCCAGTTTTCATAGTTCTCCATTTCCGTTTTTAAATATATTATTAATGTTTGAAAAATAATTTGGCGGACTGGAAAAATATTGTCCAAGTAAGGTCTTCCCATTAAAAACCCAATGTGTTCTTCTGTAAGGAATGTTTCTGAAAACATTTTTAGTCTATCTTGTATCCAAAGTTCAAAAGACTAATACCTCGATAACTGTTACTGCGGGCAGTCTCCTTTCTTAAATAATTGGATAACAACTGCAGTTTGCCAATCTTCGGGTATGTTACTTCCTTTCCAACAAGTATTTACAGAATTAAATAGCCTTCAGAGTAATTATTTTGAAACATATTTAAATAATTCCGCATTTTGATTTTCTTCCCATGGCTATTTTCTATTGTTGCATGTCTTTAATGCAGCCTTTAGTTTTTGCGTTGGTACAAGACCAGCAGCCTCGTTACCAACTGCAGTTGTCCATAAACTTTGGAAGCAGTCCAGCGACTCGTTTTCTGAAATGGTGTGAACTTGAATCTCATCTCTTATATCCGTATTAAGTGGTTTCAGCATCTTAACTGTTTTAGTTTGTTGCCCATGTGGGCTCATATCATGCTCCAGTTGACCCAGAAAATACGAGATTCTCTGCTTTGTTGTTTTACTTTAGTTCATTATTTAGTGATTAGCTAATGTCGCCTCCTTGAGCATTATAAAGCTACATCACAACAAAACCTGTTATCTGGATTATATGGCTTGTTATAGTCTACACATCAGCATGCGGAAAATAGGTCATCTAGGATGGTTATTAGGAAAGCCATCACATATTGCTTTTCCCGCACGCTAATGGGTGCTGAACGCACAACTGTATTCGTTGTGATGGAGCTTCACAATGCCCAAGGGGGTGAAATCAGCTGATTGCTAAACAATAAAATAAAGTTTTTATTTCCAAATAAATGAGAAGTCTTCGCTGGAAAATTATTTCCTTTAAGAATGAGATAATTTGTTTCTGTAATTTTGGCACCCATAAATTTTTCCTTTTCTTGTCAAAAAACAAAATTGTATAATAATTATAAAGGTAATTTTCCATAACATCACACAGTTATCCGTTTACTTGCTTGTCAATATCGAATGTTACGCTTTGCAGTAGTAATGCAATTTATTATAGACACTGAAAGTTGGTGGAGGAGGGTACGCTGATTCCACCCCGACTCCCACGTCATTGTGGTGCGTCTACTTAAGAGCGACCTTTCCCTGCAGAGAGCAGTGTGTAGACACAAGTGAGTCATGCACGCAGTCAACAACAGCAGATCGAAAGGAGGAGCTGTCGACAGATTCTTATCCGTAATGCGATACGGGAGCTGCGTCAGCTCCTGTCCTGTTCTTCTCACTCGAAATCCTAACGTCCACATTTACAGATCCAAGTAACGCTGTCCATCTCTTGTTGTATATTTAAGTAAACAAAATTACAACAATTTCATTTTTTATTTCCTTGATTCTGATATACTGTTCAATAACTAAAGAAATCATTATTATTCTTCACTATGTTCTATATATGTGCATGTTTTCTTGAAAGTCCGTAAGGATAAATTATTTTATTGCGATATTACACAGCGAGACAGCTGAAATGAAAATAAGTTGCAATATGTTACGGGGCACAACATACGGCGAACCAGTGGGAGCAACACTGCCGTTGCACACGATTGCCAATGTCCGTTTAAGTTTATGTTTGGAACTGGCCTGACATTGTCCGTTTTGAGCGGCAAAACTCGTCACCAAATGGGGTATATTCTTCAGTATACAAAAGAATTTAAGTGCTCGCAGGAGTCAGTACAGAGCAGTTTTCTGTGTGTCCCGTGATGAGCTTGGTTTGTCGTATAAAATTGTTTGCCATTTTTCGTGAGTTTGTAGAACAGATTAACGTATATGTAACTCGCATCACTTTAGGCGCTTAATTCATGGACATGTTGTTGCTTTCAAGTGTTTTTACACACGTTAGTGCCAAACAACGTGAGTTGGATCCCCATTATCTATTCAGTGGCTCCGTGACCATAATGGCAACGAAACTGAAATGAAGAGAGAGAAGGCCGAAACATTGAATTTAGTATTCCGAAACTGTTTCACCGCGGAAGACCGTAATACTGTTGCTCTTTTCAGATCATCGCACTAACGCCGGAGTGGCTGGTATTGAGATAAGTAATCCAGCAATAAAAAACACAAAAAAACTAAAACCGCCCAATACTGGGAAGGCTTCTGGACCGGATATCTGTTTGTTCAGGGATTATGTGAAGGAACTTGTTTCCAACAAAGAACTAGCTCCCAGTCTAGCAGTAGCTCATCGTAGTGTACCAAACGCCTGGAGAAAAACACGGGTCATTCTTGTTTTGAAGAAGGGCCCATAACAGATACTTATAAGCCTATATTGCCTTCCAAGTATGAATATGAAGGATGTGAACGAAGGACGGAACGAAGGTTGGGCTTTTACGTCCAATCGACAACTGGGTCATCAGAGACAGAATAAAAGCTCTGACTGTTTCAAAGTTGGTGAAGGAAATCGGCCATGCCCTTCCAAAAGATCCATCCTGGCATTTTCCTGGAGCGCTTTAGGGAAATCACAAAAAAACCTGTCAGACCTAGATCCGGATTTCAACCTTCGTCCTCCAGAATTTGAGTCCTGTATGCTAACCACTACGCCGCCTCGGTCGTTGGGTGTAAACTGTAACTGTTTACAACTTACCACAGTGGCATATAGGAAGTCGAGGTGAACAATTTGATATAGGATACTTGTGGTCTGTCAATCTCGGAAGCAACCTCAAATTGGCCTATTAATGCCACCTAATCAGCAAGTGGTGTTCAATAAGTAATGCTACACATTTTTTTTTCTAAAAACAGGTTGGTTTTATTCAGGATACCAATACACCATATTATTACCCAGACTATTCGCTACAAAACCCCATTTTCCAACATAATCTCTATTCACTGCGATAGCCTTACGCCACCTTACTGGGAAAGCGTGTATGCCCACATGGCACCAGTCTACTGGTCGACGTCAGATCCAACGTCTTGCTGCATCGATAACTTCCGTATCATCCAAGTGCTGTTTCCCATGGAGTGCATTCTCCTTGGCTCAAACACATGGAAGCCGGAAGGCGTGACATCCAGGCTGCAAGGTAGATAAGGAAAAGCAGTCAAACGAAGTTTCGTTAGCTTCCCTTGAGTGTGCAGACTGTTGTGAGTTCTTCCATTGTCATGGAGAAGAAGAAGTTCGTTTGCATTTTTGTGGCGCCAAACTAGCTGAAGTCGTTTCTTCAACTTCCTGAGGGCAGCACAGGACACTTCCGAGTTGATGGTTGCACCATGAGGGAGGTAATCAAACGGAATAACCCTTTTAGAGTTCCAGAAGACCGTCGCCATGATCTCACCAGCTGAGGGTGCAGCTTTGAACTTTACTTTTGGGGAGAGAAGATGCAGCACCACTCCAGGGATTGCCGTTTTGTTTCCGGTTAGAGGTAATGAACCCATGTTTCATAGCCTGTGACGATGTTCGACAAAAAATAGCCCCGATCAACCTCATAACGAGCAAGCAATTCCACGCAAATGCTTCTTCGTTGCTCTTTATGGTAACCTCTCAGGCAGCAAGGAACCCAGTGGGCACACAACTTTGAGTACCTCAATTGGTGGACGAGTGTGTTAGCACTACCAGTAGAGACATCCAGTTGAGAAGTGAGATGTCTGATTGTGCTGAATCAATCACCTTGTATGAGTGGCTGCACGTTCCAGTGCTACAGAAGTCACAGCTTCGTGCTGCAGGCTGGCATGCGGGTGACTGGATAGGTTTCCCCAATCTTCTTATGACGATGAAAGATGCCTCACCCAACGACTCATAGTGGTAGTAGAGTAACGGCGGTTGTACGCCACATTGTTAGTATGGGTTGCTACATTCAGGGCAAACATGATTGATTTAGGACCATCTCCCCCTATCCTTAAACTGTTGTTTTTTAATTGATTTATGACCCACTGCAGGTTGATTTATTACACCTGTGGATAATCTGTCCTTCTGGGAAACACCCCACCCCTCCCTCTCCACCTCCCTACCCCTCTATAGACCAAATCTCCTCCACTCCCCTCAGCAATACAAGCACACTTTCATACCTGAGTTATTCGAACAGATCCTCTTACTCTATCAATTTGGTTGACTAATTATTTAAATCAATAAATGAGTTAACCCCCTCTGGTAAATACCCCAGTCCCCTCCCCTCCCCGACCAGGAAATTGAATGGGAAAAGAATCAGCCTATGCTGAAGAGGAAGAATCTCACGACTGGAAATTCAAATCAGTGTCAATTACATAGCAATGGATATAATGTTTATTTACACAGAGTGGCGCACATAAAACCAGCCCCTGCACTGAAAGGAATATTAATGAAGAAAATCAACAAACATCATCATTTTCTTACATTTTCATTGTACAGTTTAATTGTTAACTATGTAATTAACAGTTTAAGTAACAGATTTACTTTTATTAGTTTAATAAGCATACTTTAGAAAGGAAAATAAAGTCTGCGTTCAAAATGTTCTCTGCCAACATCCAAGCAAAGCTGTATACATCAAAGCATATTGAGGAAAACACTTTTCAGTGCTCTTTGAGGAATGTTAGAAATTTCTTCACGCATGTTGTCTTTTAATGTGTCAAGTGTCCTGGGATTTTTGCAGTAGACTCTAGCCTTTAGAAATCCCCAGAGGTAAAAGTCATTTGGTGACAAGTCGAGATAGTCGGGTGGCCACAACCCCCTTACTAATGGTCCTCTCTTCTGTAAAATCAGTATGTATACGAGCTAAGGACAGATCCGACATATGAGAAGTTGCCCCATCTTGCTGGAAAGATGCACAACATTTTTCCTTTGGAGATAACAGATCTCTCTTTTAACTGGTGGGAAAAACTCATCACTGTCTGCTCTTTTTGGAAGATGCAGCTCTTGTAAAATACATCAAAAAGAAGTAAATAAAAATATCATTGTTTTTTTACATTTGTGTAAGGAAAACCATCATAAAATGTATGTCAGTAGTGGGGCTACACAGGCATGAGGAGGATTAGTTAGTGTGGGTTGCATAAATTCAGGGGCAAACTTCACTGATTTATAACCCCTCCCCTTAATGACCCCTGGGGATAGTACAACATTTTGAGAAATCCCCCACCTTCCCCCTCATCTTATCGATCAAATAACTAAGCGTTCCCCCTCTGGGAAATCCCCAAACTCCTCCCCCCCCCTCAACCCCACACACCCTTCTGGAAATTGGGGGTCTGTTCAGGAGAGTGTCCACAGCTCGTGGTCGTGCGGTAGCGTTCTCGCTTCCTGCGCCCGGGTTCCCGGGTTCGATTCCCGGCGGGGTCAGGGATTTTCTCTGCCTCGTGATGACTGGGTGTTGTGTGATGTCCTTAGGTTAGTTAGGTTTAAGTAGTTCTAAGTTTTAGGGGACTGATGACCATAGCTGTTAAGTCCCATAGTGCTCAGAGCCATTTGAACCAGTTTTTCAGGAGAGGAGGGACCTCATGACAGGATATTCAAGTACATAGCAAAGGATATCCTGTTCATTTATAAAATTCAGTTTGCAGAGGTTGGATCTGTCTTTCTCATCGTTCTCTGCTGTTTGGAAAGATGAAGGTCTTGTAAATTCCACCAAAAACAAGCAGTTAAATCAGTCACTTTAGTTTATTCCGATCACATAAGGAATATGATTAACATAACTCACCACAAGTAACTACCGTGTTAAAAATCTTTCACACTGTCCAGAGGGCATTGCGCACCAATGCCTCATCCGCGTTGCCGGACCAGCCGTTTTGTGCATTCCAGTATGTGCAGGCAGTATCCACAGTCAACGTCTGTCTTATGGAGTTCTGGGAACCGGGGTGATGTAAAACTTTTTTTGATGTGTGTAGGTTGGTGTCGTTTGCGCAAAGGACTAACTGCTGAAGCACTTACTCGCCGGATTTCGTGGTTCCGGGGCAGAACATTGCTCGTCTGGAAACGCTATCGCTGGTTCCTGACCATCTTCGGGCATGGGGGTCGGAGTGGGCATTAAATGTAGCATTACATTGTATGTATAGGGGCTTTAATTCACCTGTCGTACTACACACTTGTAGAGGACTGAAACAGTCGGAAAAGCTTGCAAGGATGTTGTAGAGCAGTTTATACTGAGAATAATTGTTAAGAAAAAATTTCATACGTTGCGCCGTTTCCAACCGTTGCATTCGCCGATTCAACTGGTCCGCCAGAGACGGTGTCGTGAAACGCGTTCTTCGTTTGGTGTCCTAAAACCGAGCAAGAGAGCGAAGCAAAAGTTGACATTAGACGATAGTAAGGATGGAACCATAGCCAGAGGCTGAGCAGTCTCTTGCGCTATCATCTACGCTATGTGACCGCATCCGGAAGGTGGGAGCAAGGACACACACTAAAAAAGAACCCGGAAGGGATCAAAATACTATTACGTCCGCGTCGTTGTTCCTGGATAAAAATAAAAGTAGTTTTTAAATTATCAGTACACAAATCAATGAATTGTTCCAAATGATTTCTACTTCAGCGACATCTGTGAAAGAAATTACATCATTAACCTGGATAAGATAATTTATTATGTTCCCAGGAATCAAGGTTTCTTGCTGTAAGAAGCCAGTTTCGCAATACAGGTTTCGGAATAACTGTCATTCTAACCTCCTGTGTCCTTAAGACGATTTGTATTTCTTGTGTTATTATCATTTTTCAACGGTTTTAACCCATTTTGATTTTTAGCGGTTACCGCTGCAATTATCACGCAACGAAAAATAGTTAAATAAAAAAGTTACGTATTTTTCCCAGACAATCCGACTCCGCAGTGG
Source organism: Schistocerca serialis cubense (assembly GCF_023864345.2). NCBI lineage: Eukaryota > Metazoa > Arthropoda > Insecta > Orthoptera > Acrididae > Schistocerca > Schistocerca serialis. The sequence goes on along the minus strand of NC_064640.1, from coordinate 689,968,807 downwards.
GTGTTATGAACGAAAATACAGGCAATACTGATGTAATACTCTACAATATATTTATTTCACAAACCGGTTTTAGACTGTTACGCCATCAACAGGTATAAAGATAAATATGTGGTGCTGTGACATTTTGTTGGATCAAAGATTTGAAACTAGTGCATCTACACAGTATCTCCATTTCCAGAGATATAATGTCAATGTTAGATTTAGGAATTAAACGAAATGAATTATTTCAGTGTAATTGCTATGTAAGATTATTTGACTAAGGTAAAATATCTTACGCATTAACTAATGAACTATATATAAATTGCAACAATTGTTTGTAGAAGAAAATGAATTTAGCAATAAACTTCGGTGACATGTTCCAAGGGTGTGGCTCAGCCAAACAATCTTGTCTTTAAGAGGTCCTAAATTACAAAGAGATAAGATACACAAGTGAGATTAAGCAGATAAGAGAAGCAGCTATAATTGTACAAAGTAATTTTTTAATATAACAAGCAAAATTATAGTACATGAAATAAAGGGAAACTGGGGCTTGTATATAACAGGAATAATTTATAACCAGGTCTGGATGGGACTACCAGTAGTATCTGCATGGGACTATCAGTAGTATCTGCAGTTAGAAGTGGCGAGTAAAGTAACTGCGCCTGGTCATTCAATACTAACTTTGGGCAGATGGACATATGTTTATTTATTTCCGTTATTTCAAAAAAGTGCACCTTCCCTCCCGTATGGATGTGATTTAATACTTCATGTTGCACCTTGTAATTATGGCCTTCTTTAAGAATGTGTTCTGTAAAACAAGGATCTCCTTTGGGAACTTAGTATTTTCTAAGTTTCCAAACTCTGTGCTGCCCTAAAGTGGGTGCATATTGCCCCGCCAGAGTGTCCTATATAGAATTTGTCATATTTACGAGTAATTTTATATATTCCACTCTTTCCCAAAGGTGGAGAGCTGTTTTTGCCTTTGGGCAAAGAGTATACAACAGGATTGCGCACATAAAACGACGTTTTTAAGTTCCTCGATTTAAGCTTCCTGGCTACATCCATGCAGTAATACGGGTTTCTATTTAAGACTTCAAAGCTGTCCCACCCCTCCCGCCACCTGGGTCGTGTTTGGTGTCATTGACTGTCCCACTTCGAGACGAACAACGTTTATTACGACATTCTTTAATCCCATTTGTAGTTTTCCAGATATTTCCAAAAACAGTTTTAAACGCCTCATCTTAAATAACGGGAGTACTCAAAGTGTTCAAGGCACAGGAAATTTCAGTTAATGGCTGCTGATGTCCGAATCAAAAATCATCAGATTCAAAATCATGATATTAATTTCTGCGCTACTCAGGACTGACGCAGCAGATTGTGCCTATCTACATCCACAGCTATATTCGACAAGTCACGGTACGTCGTTTGGCCGAGTGTACGTACTGCATAATGTGTCCGATATCTGACCTTTCCGTCTATTTACCCGCATTACGCTTCATTTATGGACTTGTTGCCAGCCACATAACTTCCATTCGTGGAAGGTAAACGGAAAGAAAGATTGTCGGTAGCGTTCTGCACTAGCCCGAATTTCTCTAATTTTAGCGCCGTGGTCATTACAAGAGATGTACGAACTGCTTTCAAGAAGTTACGGGAATTTTGTATTTTCGTGTGTTTTATTAGTCCGATTAGAGTGATTTTTTTCTCAATATGGCTACTCTGCAATCCACTCACAAGTGCTTGGCAGAGGGTTCATCGAACTACTTTCATACTATTTCCCGACCGTTTCACTCTCGAACCGCGCTTGGGAAAAACGAACGCTTATATATTTCTGTGGGGGTCCTGATTTCTCTTATTTTATTACGGTGGTCATTCCTCCCATAACGCGCAGCAATATTGTAAAAGAGAACTGAGCAGTTCCAAATTAAGTTGTTCGTCATTGTAGTCCCTAGGTATTTAGTTGAACTGACAACCTTCAAATCTGTGTGATTTATCGTGTAATTGAAATTCCTTGTAGTACTCGTGTGGATGACCTCACACTTTTTATTGTTTAGAGTCAACTGCCACTTTTTCCACAATATAGGTACCTTCTCTAAATCCTTTGCGATTGGTTTTGATCTTCTAATGACTTTACTAGACGGTAAACGACAGCACCATTTGTAAACAATCTAAGAGGCTACTCAGATTGTCTCCTAAATCGTTTATATAGATTAGGAACAGCACAGAACCTGTAACATTTCTGTGGGAAATGACAGGTATCTCTTCCGTTTTACTTCGTGACGTTCCTCATTTCCTACGAACTCTGTTACTTTATGACGTTCCTCATTTCCTACGAACTCTGACCTTCCTGACAGGATATTGCGAGACCAGTTGCACAAGTGCGACGATAATCCATAGACATGCAATTTAGAAGCCGCTTGCGAAGAACGGTACGATAAGCCTTCTGGAAATCTAGAAATATGGAGTCGATTTGAGATCACCTGCCGAAGCACTCATTATTCGTGTGAATAGAGAACCAGCATAAGCCAGCTGTATTTCCAAAGAACGATATTTTCTGAACCCGTGCTATGTGTCAATAGATCGTTTTCTTCCAGATATTTCATGATGTTGGAACACAGTATTTGTTCCAAAATCCTACTGTAAACCAACGTCAGTGACAGGGGTTTGTAATTCAGCTGACTTCTTCTATTTCCTTTCTTGTGGATTGCTGTGTTCTGTGCAGCCTTCCAGTCACTATGTATGGATCTTTCGCCGAGCCAGCGATTGTATATGACTGCTAAATACGGAGCTATTACATCAACATACTCCGGAAGTAACATAATTGGTAACTGGTATATAATCTGGACCGGAAGACTTTATTAAGTTACTTAAGCTAGCTGGCTGCATCGAGGCTATGTACTTCTGAGTTATTTCTGTTGGCAGCTGTTCTTGATTCGAATACTGGAAGATTTACTACGTCTTCTTTGGCGAAGAGATTTTAGAAAATTGTGTTTAGTAACTCCGATTAAGTGGAACTATTGTCGATGCTAAACGTGCCTGAAAAATATCTGTTCAGTGCTGGCCGTACTGAATATTTAGTCTGTTATTAGCTGTGTTTTGTTAGTTCAAATGGTTCAAATGGCTCTGAGCACTATGGGACTTAACAGCTGTGGTCATCAGTCCCCTAGAACTTAGAACTACTTAAACCTAACTAACCTAAGGACATCACACACATCCATGCCCGAGGCAGGATTCGAACCTGCGACCGTAGCAGTCGCACGGTTCCCAACTGCGCGCCTAGAACCGCGAGACCACCGCGGCCGGCCTGTTTTGTTAGTATCGGTGACTATTTACACTGTGTGATCAAAAGTATCCGGACACCCCAAAAATATACGTTTTTCGTATTAGGTGCATTGTGCTGCCACATACTGCCAAGTACTCCATATCAGCGACCTCAGTAGCCATTAGACATCCTGAGAGAGCAGATTCGGACGCCCCGTGAAACTCACGGACTTCGAACGTGATCAGGTGATTGGGTGTAGCTTATGTCATACGTCCGTACGCGAGATTTTCACACTCCTAAACATCCCTAGGTCCACTGTTTCAGATGTGGTAGTGAAGTGGAAACCTGAAGGGACACGTACAGCACAAAAGCGTACAGGCCGACTTCGTTTGTCGACTGACAGAGACCGCCGACAGTTGGAGAGTGTCGTAAAGTGTAATAGGCAGACATCTACCCAGAACATCACACAGAAACTCCAAACTGCATCAGGATCCAATGCAAGTACTATGACAGTTAGACGCGAGGTGAGAAAACTTGGATTTCACGGCCGAGCGGCTGCTCATAAGCCACACATCACGCCGGTAAATGCCAAACGACGCCTCGCTTGGTGTAAGGAGCGTAGGCATTGGACGATTGAACAGTGCAAAAACGTTGTGTGGAATGACGAATCACGGAACACAATGTGGCCATCCGATGGCAGGGTTTGGGTATGGCGAATGCCCGGTGTACGTCGTCTGCCAGCGTGTATAGTGCCAACAGTAAAATTCGGACTGGTGGTGTTATAGTATGGTCGTGTTTCTCATGGAGGGGGCTTGCACTCCTTACTGTTTTGCGTGGCACTATCGCAGCACAAGTATACATTGATGTTTTAAGCACCTTCTTGCTCCCCACTGTTGAAGAGCAATTCGGGGGTGTCGATTGCATCTTTCAACACGATGAAGCACCTGTGCATAATGCACGGCCTGTGGCGGAGTGGTTACACGACATCCCTGTAATGGACTGGCCGGCACAGAGTCCTGACCTGAATGCTATAGAACACCTTTGAGATGTTTTGGAACGCCGACTTCGTGTCAGGCCTCACCGACCGACATCGATACCCCTCCCCAGTGCAGCACTCCTGGAAAAATGGGCTGCCATTCCCCAAGAAACCTTCCAGCACCTGATTGAACGTATGCCTGAGGGAGTGGAAGCTGCCATCAAAGGTAAGGGTGGGCCAACACCGTATTGAATTCCAGTATTACCGATGCAGGACGCCACGAACTTTTAAGTCATTTTCAGCCAGGTGGCCGGATACTTTTGATCACATAGTGTATGTGTGCAATTTATAAATCAAATTTGCCAGCCGCTTTTTTTCTGTCTGTCGTGAAGGCTGATCGCAGGAGCTACCGTAGTTATTTTGTTAGTTTTCACTAATAGACAGACTGATTCATGAGGAAATTTGGTCTGTATAATTTATTACTGTAACGCTAGATACGTCGTCCGGCTGTAAATACTTAGTACGACCCGTCCGTCGCTAGTTTTGCATAAAAGAGGTGAGATGACTTATAATTAAATTTTGCTATATGAACGGAATTAAGTATAGCAAAGCTTTAGAAATGTTTGGTGAGTGTGTTGTTAGTAAAAGAAGTGTTGACGAGTTGTGCAATCGTTTCGAAGATTGCCGTGAAGCCGAACGTCTTGGACACCACGGCACATCACCAACCCATGAAATCCTGAAAAAGTGAAAGAACTGATTATGAACGATCGCCGAATCAGAATCGGAGAAGTCGATAATTGTGTTGGTATATCGACTGGCTTATGGCATGAAACTTTTTTGACTGTTTTGGGCATGAAACTCATGAGAGCAAAACTTGTTCCAAAATGGAATTTCGAAAAAAAAAACAACGCTCAACAGTGCCTAGATCAGTTCAATAACGGTACAGGACTAATGAAACGTGTCGTAACAGGTAATGAAATGTGAGTTTAAGTATATTACAGCGAAACTAAGCCTCAATCGTCCCACTGGAAGTATTCTGGATCGCAAAGACAAAAAAATCTCGACTAGTGCGGTCTAATGTGGTGGTTATGCTCACTGTGTTCTTCGATCTTAACTGCACAGTGCATCATGAATTTTTGTCACAAGGTCGAACGATCAGTAACGAGTAATATATACAAGTTAAACGATGTTTGCTTGTAGCAATCCGAAAAAGATACGCCCGGATTGGTGGCGAAACAATTGATGGTTTTGCATCACGATAACGCATCTGCTCAAACTTCGCTCTTGCTCGTGAATTTTGGACCAAAAACAATAATATGCTTAAAACTCCACATTCACCAAAAATGGCACAATACCTCTTTTTCCTGTTCCACTAAATAAACAAAAACTTAAACTGTCGTCGTTTTACAAGCATAGATGGGATTCAAAAAGCTGCGCACTAAGAGCTTAAAAACTATCCCAAAGATCTAGTTTCAAAAACGTTTCGGGGTTCAGAAAAAGACCTAGTAAAAGTGTTTAATGAAAACAAAAATTTCCTATGGCATTGTTGGCTGGAATATCCCGCGGGGTGGGTTCAGCTGGCAGGCGGAAGGGTGTTCTTTCTCCGCGCATGTTGACCTCTCTCCTTGCGGTTCAAAATGGTTCAAATGGCTCTGAGCACTATGGGACTTAACAGCTGAGGTCACCAGTCTCCTAGAACTTAGAACTACTTAAACCTAACTAGCCTAAGGACATCACACACATCCATGCCCGAGGCAGGATTCGAACCTGCGACCGTAGCGGTCGTGCGGTTCCAGACTGAAGCGCCTAGAACCGCTCAGCCACCACGGCCGGCTCTCCTTGCGGATATGTGAGAGTTGTGTAGGATGTGTGTTTGCAGATCGTAGGTGGGTTTAATGGATAATTGTGTACTGTAGTACTATGTTTGTGGTATATGATGACAGTGAAAGAAAGGAGATGGTGAAACCCGGTCCCGGCACATAGCCTACGTTTCTCAAATTGCAACGAGGGGGACGCTGTGCGTTAACGTCCCTATCCTTCACGAGACACCGTGGAAAGGTTTGGAATTTAATGCAGGACAGAGGCTCAAAGATTGGCTGTCAAGAAATTTCGATATTCCCTCACCTCCCCTTGCCGGTAAAATATGGGCAGTGAAAGTTTCATCCACCATCAGGCTTCGAACTGTCTTACCTCCGAGCCGAGCCCCACTGCATAAGTGTAATAGTCCAGTCAAATAGCAGATATACCTTGCCAAAGGTGCGGTAGAAGAGTGTAATTTTTCAACTCGTTCATATGATTGGAAAGATTAGAAAACCGAGTTTTGCCAACAAAATTTCGCTTGGGAAAACTTTCTGCAGTCAAAAATCTTGGAAAATTTCGGACTTTTTTCAGTTTTTTCAAAATATCTCAGTTTTTTGCTCCTATCGCTTCAACGTCTAGTTTCTTTTTTAAAGGGCACAAAATTCTCTACAAATTTGATTCTTGCCATTTTTTTCTACGCCCAATACCTATGGCGCTACAGCGCCTCAAAAAATACCAATTTTTCAAATTTTGAGCATAGTGGCAAGATACCTTATTTTTTAACACGATTTTTTCAGTTTCTGTTTGTTTAGTATAAATACATTGTACATCATGTTATATGTTGGAATTTACCACCTCACTTTCAGGCATTCAATTTCTCTCTATGCAACATGAGAATTGCTGGGCACCCAACTATTGTGATTCTTACATCACTACCTGAAGTTCACTATGGGCCACCTCAGCCCTGGTATTTGTAAAACTATAAATATTAAAAATACATCATTAAGAGACATACACACACACACACACACACACACACACACACACACACACACACACACACACACATGCACACTCACACATACACAGGCACACAAAATAAATTGTCTCAGGAGACTGAACTATTATTAGCTGCAATAGGCAACCTAATTAGGTAGGTAATTATTCTTGTGTATGAAAGCCACACATTTGACATTAAAAATAAGTAGCTTTATTACAATTAAAATGCATTGTCAGTTACTAAAAAATGTTGATAGTTCTGGGTGTTTAATACTTGTAATATCGCACTTTAGCGCACTTGAGACAGATATGAGCATCACTTCCAACGTTTTGATGGGCCAGGTTCCTCAGTGTCACCAGAAATACCTTGAGGTACGGATTCAGGGTCTGTACATAGAGTTGATCCCAGATTGACCTCTTCTTTAAACAGCGAGTCAGCCTCAGCAAGTTCGTTGATTTCGTCAGCAGTTTCCTCAACATCCTCCATAATATCTTCTTCACTGTCTTCATATAAAAATTTTGGCACGTTTTCGCAGTTGACCCCAATACATTTCTTGCAAATTGAATAACATTTCAAACACGCTTTTCTGCAGGAGCGCGCTCCGCCACAGTTCAGCTTGCACGAGCATGAAACAATGTGAAGAAGTGCTTCAGGTGCTGGATCTTGGCTCAACATAACGGGTATTGGACCGTGATCACTGTGATTTCAGCCCCATTTCTCAGGAGGTTTCCAGTTTCCCATCCAACTTTGGACTTGTTGGTAAGTCCGCAACGAATGATGTTGTGCAGTATCTTGTGTAGGTGGCAACCGTGCAAGATTCAGTTTGCTTTTTGTGGCAGACTTGGCGAATAGCTGATACCGCATATGGTCTAGTGTGTGGGAACTGCTGACACCTCCATTATACAATATGATAGTAACCTGTTCTCCTGCTGTTCTTATTTCTTCGCGGGTAGCATGTGGTTTACTGAACGTGCAAAGCGCTGAGGTTAGGTGCTCATTTTTCGCAACAATATTTCAGCACTTAATTTTTCCTTGACCAAAAAAAGCGGATGTTGTATCACATCCGCTAAAGGCGTGAGTGAACAGAATATATTCACTGTCAAACTTGTAAGATGCAGTGGAAAACCACTTGTATTATGCATTTCCTCTTCCTGGTTTTAAGAAAAATAAGTTTTCAATGCCTTGCCCCAAACCGGTCATGAGCACAAGCAGGTCAACATCTTCTCCTACAATGACAACACTTCCAAAATCTTTGGTTCTTGAAATGGCAGATGTTACAATCATAACGTCACCAACTTCTTGTGCCTGGTGCACTTCAATGCTACACTCCAGAAATTCCTTTTTAAGAAGTGTGATCAAACGCATCTCGTTTCGTTCGTTGTACAAGAACTTGTCCTGAGGGACTTGGTTCACCATCTCTGATTCAACCACAACGTCAACCGAAGAATGTTTTTTGGACCTACGAATCCTCTCAGCACTCTTTGTGCTACATTTGTCTCCCTCACATGGATACCCATCAAATACAATAGCAAATTCAGATCCAAAATGACGTTGTAGGTAAGAAACATAGCTTTGGGCTATTGACTTGAAGCAAACATTTCGAGTCCAAGTCACTTTGTGGATAAGGTACCCTCCATAAATGACAAAAAATTTACTCGGTCCACCTGACTTCACATCTTCCACTGGAACGAAGGCATTGTAGAATGAAGATTTTGTTCCTTTTCGCATGCCTTTTTCTGAGAATAGGGACACTGGGTAAGGAGGAAGTTCATATTTCAGAAAGGCTTTTAACTCTTGCAAGTTCATATTTCAGAAAGGCTTTTAACTCTTCTTCATGTTGTTTCATTAAACAAATCCTTTGGAAAAGAGTTAAAGGATCAACAGGAGTAATTTTAGTGCTCCCAGCTTTTACAGAATTGAACGCAGAAAGGAAAGTCACAACTTTATCTTTTCTACGGAACTTTACATCGTGGAAATTGTCACCAACTATTCTTTTCATGCCTTTTCCCCCCTCTTCGTGACACATATGACAATTAACATCCTCCGTTCCGACGACACCACTGCTGATAGACATTATAAAATCACTTTCAGGGAAGAGAGGGTGCACTGAAAACCAATCAATCAGGTTACACAAGTCTATGCCATCTCGTTCGACGCGACAACTTCTTGCACCTACATGCTGTTCTGATGTTACTGCGCTCACTTCGCAATACGACTCAATTTCTTCACAAATGTTCTGCATGTGAATCATATCCAATGTCCGTCTGGTTAATACACTATCCGTAATTCCTCGGCCAGAAGTAAGTCCTCCAGAACTCTTCATGGTTCTCATCAATGTTTGTTCTATAGTCATGGTAGAAGGAACCCCTGACCAATACTTTTCTGATCGCCGGATTGTAAAATGTCCTTTCGTTGTGAACTTCTCATATTCTGATAAATCCATTTTTCCTCGAGTCTCAACATATCCTGTAAGTAGAGGTGGCCACTTTTAGCGTACATAAAATGTCCAGCTGAATGGAAGTAGGGAAGCATTTTTCGCACGCTCTCATGATGAAGTTTACAATTGCCTGATCGATCTGCTTCAATACATTATTTCATGAGAGTGACCACCTTGTAGTACTGAACCCATAATTTTGCTGTTGGTCCCTTACTTTCAATCGTTTTCAGGGCAGTTACAAATTTTTTTATGACTTGTTCCCTGAGAACACTGGTATCCTGGCCACCTGACAGTTCTGACTCACCACAAGGAGAAGACAAGTCATTCAGTGTCCCACGTTCATCTTCTGTTAGCTCAATGTGATCCACACTTGACAGGCCAAAGCAAGGTGACACAATAAATGCGCTCGCACAGCCCTGGAATATGCATGTCCTGACAAAATCTTTCCAACGCTGTTTTCAGCGAATATTACACCATATAAGTCCTTTAATCCACTTCCACCCATGATCATACCGATACATCCCATGAACGACATAAGGAAATGGAAACCACCAAGTCGGACCTCCACATTATGAAATTCAGGAAGGTCAATCTCCACAATATCCCTTGCCTTCCAATACAGAGGCTGATCAAATGTAACAAAGCATGTAGTCTGATTATGTCTTTTACATGCATCTCTAGCTATCATCAGAGCAGTATATATGGTGTCAAAATGGGTTGGTGATGAATTAAGAAATGGAAGACACTTTATTTCAGAACGGTCATATTCTTTGCCTGCCGTCAAGCGTTCCATGTAACCATTCCATCCTGAAACAACTGCATTCTGAGACCATTTACAATATAACCACGTAATTTCCGCTGTTGAGATGACGATCTCACCTTTTGCAGGAGCAATTATGTCCAAATCTTCAATTTTTATAGCCTTCAGCCCTCCAACTTGTGTTCTGTGGAATGTCTGTATGTCATTTTTTCCGGCTTCACTAACAAGTTGAGCTGAGGGACGATGATTCACCTTTTTAATATTTTTCTGAGGAAGCAATGCATCATGAGGAGTAACACACATTATACCTCCCATTGCATGAAAAGTACCGGTTCCATCTAGGGTATTGACATTGAAATCTGCATTATCAAACACAAATTGGCCAAATGCGTCACTTCGTTGTCTTTCGTTGTCATGCTGAAGGATTGAAGACACTTCCAATAGGGCAGCTTCCGTATAAGATGCTGCAAAGCCAAGGGAAGACAAAACCTGGATGAGATGTTTTGAGCCAAACTTCCGGTACAAGTATGCACTAATAGCAGTCAAAAGTGATGAAATAAATGACCGTGGCGTCGCAGCACTTATGAGTGCATGAGCAAGAGAAACACATACTTTACCCCATTTTCTGGGAGACCGCTTGTGTTTCAAAATTATAGTTTCAAAGAGCAATCTTACAGATTCTGGTATGACAGACTCTACATCACACGAAAAATTATCAGAGGGAGGGTACTGTTTTACATCGTACACTACTGATCTTATGTCGTCTAATATGATACTTGCAGCTGCTTTGACTATTCATAGTCTTTCTTGCTGAGGATCTGAATTTCTTTTGGTGTACCAATTTTCACTGAGTAGTTGGTGCCCAACATTCTTGAAACATACGACTGCTGGCATTGAAGCTGTTTCAGCTATCACCACATCGTCACCATACTTCTGGAAAAGACGAGCCTTGACAGTTCGAATATCAGGACGAGGTGATGTGGGTATTTGCTCTAACAGATGGTCCATAGAAAACTGACATTCTTCAGTATTGGTTTCCAGGTAGGCAAATATAGCCCTCGTTTCTGTCCAGTAGCTGAAACACGGTGAAAGAACTTTCTGTAGCAAAATCTGTGGTACCACCCATCTGCAGCAAACAAACCATTTACATTTTGAATCCGCTCTATCACTTGTTGACCAAATTCATCATCACGTCGTTTAGCCTGTTCTACTACTGTCGATTGCAATTCCAATTTCAATACTTTGTAAACAAAATTTCGTTTGGCATATGGCAATCTTAACTGCTTGTTTAAAAAGTCATCAGAATTCCCTTTTGCGCATAAGAAGCATTTCTCTTTGAAATTGAACTGACCTTATTCCTGCGACCGACGTAGCACGCCTGTTAGCTCCTGAGGATGTCGGAGGCTAGCTGCTGTCGTTCTCTCATTACTGTACTTATTGTAGCATGCTTCATGCACCATCACTTCACTGAGCGTTTTCAAAAAACGGGTGTGAGCAGACTCCCTGCGTTTAACACTAGAATCGATAAGTGTGCTCAGTCCTTTCTTTTTCACATTGCGTCCACCACTCACCACAGTTTTTTCGCAAATGAAACACAAATTGATGTCAGACATACTCATTTTCAGCACCACAACGTATACTGAATGGAAGCGACTCCAAACTGTAGGACCGTTATTGTTGTGTGCTAATAGCTGTCAACGCGCTGTGAACAATCACCAGAGATAATCTCCTTCCGGCCGCCAAAGAATAAATACGCTTTTGTCCGCTAAAGAACAATTCCTACATACTTTTTCTTATAACTGATCATTAACGTCAATCAACTGTAGAAAATGTACGGCACCTGCATGCAATCGTATCACATATTGTAACACGAATAAACTTCACGCAGTCCGACGTGAATGCGTTCGTAGTTACTGAATATGATGCTGTTTGTCCTGGCCCTGCAGCAGATTGAGATGGTAAATTCCAATGAATAACATGATGAGTAATATGTTTATACTACACAAATAGAAACTGAAATAACAGCGTTCAAAAATTAGGTAATTTGCCACTTTGCCCGAAATTTGAAAAATTGGTATTTTTTGACGCGCTGTAGCGCCTTAGATACTGGGAGTAGAAAATAATGGTAATAATCAAATTTGTAGAGAATTTTGTGCTCTTTAAAAAAGAAAATAGACGTCAGAGCGATAGGAGCAAATGAAACTGAGATATTTTGAAAAAACTAAAAGAAGTCCGAAATTTTCCAAGTTTTTTGACTGCAGAAAGTTTTCCCAAGAGAAATTTTGTTGGCTAAAGTTGGTTTTCTAACCTTTCCAACAATATGAACGAGTTAAAAAAATAAAATCTTCTACCCACCTTTTGCAAGGTACAGGTTTTTTTTCTCACAGTTTCACTGGACTATAAGTTAAGGACCTCGCCAAGAGAGGTGCGTTAGCATATAATACCTAATAGCGACTATTTTGAAGAGGTTGACAGATATGTAGAAGTATAAATAACGCTATTTCCAAGTAACAGAAATTCCCGTCATTTTTAACACCCCTCGTACTTTAAAGAAAGTGTATGTTTGTATGTTTCTTGATTCTTTTCAAACGTGGACTCTCGGAATCCATTAGTGTATGGAACGCGTGAAAAATAATTGCTTAAATGTCTCTCCGGAAACTATAATTAATCTTTTCTTCGCGATCCCTGTAACAACTCTACTTATTCCGGGATAGCTTAGCTAATATTGGTACTTGAAACTTCGTGAGTAGTCTGTCGCGAGATAGCTTGCCCCTATCCTCAAGCATCTGCCAGCTCACGTTTTTCTGTAAATTCGTGACGCTCTCCTGCAGATTAAACGAACATGTTCCCGCGCGGTCTAACGCACGGCTTTCGGGATTGGGAAGGAGCGCCTAGTCCCCGCCACGAATCCACCCGGCGGACTTGTGTCGTGGTCCGGTGAGCTGGCCAGTCTGTGGATGGTTTTTAGATGGTTTTTCATCTGCCTCGGCGAATGCGGGCTGGTTCCCCCTATTCCGCCTCAGCTACACTATGTCGACTGTTGCTGCGCAAACAAGTTCTCCACGCACGCGTACACCACCATTACTCTACCACGCAAACATAGGGGTTACACTCGTCTGGTGTGAGACGTTCCCCGGGGGTGTCCACCGGGGGCCGAACCGCACAATAACCTTGAAACAGTGGTTCGATGTGGGGCGGCAGAGGAGTGAAGTGGACTGCGGTAGTCGTTGTGGGGTTGTGGATCACTGTGGCTGCGGTGGGGACGGAGCGTCTCCGTCGTTTCTAGGCCCCTGGTTAACATACAATACAAAACAATACAAAAAACATGTGACCACTAGTGATGCCTTTGTCTATATACATTCAGTATCCCACACACTTGAGCAACATTCTAAAGTGGGCCGCACGAGTGTTTTATAAGCAATCTTCTTTGTGGGCTGACGGAATTTTTCCGGTATTCTACCATGAAATGACCACATCCCGACAGCAATGTTTGTTGTGAGCCTAAGAGACAATTTCAAAAGTGAGACTGCAAGTGCTGATTGTAAGCAGGCGCTTACTCATCAGTTTTTGGACGCTACACTATTTTGGGCTAAGAACATAGAGATCATCACAACTACTTCATGATGGATAGTATTCAGGGTAGTCTCATACTCACGGAATAAGCGTACGAACGCAGTTGCAGGAATCCAGCATCACCGTTCTAGGGAATATTCTAGTGTAGGTCGTTTGCCATTGCCTTCTTCCCACCAGTTACGTGGTGACGTGTGTATCTGTGTCGTGTGCAGGACTTTAATGAATGCCGTGCAGTGCAGTTAGGTTTGTGACGTTATGGATGAAGAGAAGGAAGAGGGTGAAACCCAGTGCTGACGCATAGCCCATTCCCCTCGAATAGCGCCCAAGACTCCACCGAGCTTAACGTGCCCACCAAACGGAGAAATCACCATCAACAGTGTCGAATTCCCTCACTTCATGAGACACTTGGAGAGGTTTAGGATTTGATCAAGGACATCGGCACAGAATCTCGTAAAAAGCAGCTTTTCGTCACCACCCCTCCTTCCTTTGCCGGTGAAAATATCATCCACCACCACAATTCGAACGGGCGTATCACTGAGTCGAACGCCACTGCACAAGTGCGCGTTGGCGACCTCGGCTCCGTAGACGGGTTGGATACAACAATTTTTGGAAATTATTTCCCATTTTTGACCTAATTTATCGTTTTCTGTTTTTCCATAAACACTAGGACAGAAATCTACAAGTGAAAAATGTTCTACATGAAGTACACGTGGATAAAAACTGACGAAATATTACTGCCCAGTGAGTAGGCCTAAAAATCGCTCTTCTACATAAATTGCATTAATAATGTTTGCAGCCTGTATTTTTTATGTTTATTACAAACTAGACACAGTCCGATCAGGCCTATGAAGGCCCAATGGTACTGACCGACCACCGTGACATCCTCAACCGATAGGCTCCACTGGATGGGAATATGGAGGGGCATGTCGTCAGCACACCGCTCACACGGCAGTTGGCAGTTTTCGTGACAAAAGCCACTTCTCCTCGGTCAAGAAGCTTCTGAATTGGTCGCGCAAGTGCTGAGTGCACCCCGCTTGCTATTAGCGCTCGGCGGACCAAGACGGTCACCCATCCAACTGGTAGCCAAGCCTGACAGCACTTAACTGCTGTGATCTGAGGCGAACCGGTGTTACGACTGCAGCAGGGCCAATGGCATGTTTGTATATTACTGGCTCAATAATTTTTAAAATAATCAGAGAAAATGTTTTGCGACATTCTTAATTCTCTGCAAAAGGGCTCCGGACAATTTTTCAGCTGTTGATAAAAGTGGTGAAAGTATCTGCGGTGTGCTGCAACGCACTCTTCCAATAAGTCTGAATATGATATCTACTTCCTCCATGGCGAGATTTAAGTAGGTAGTGGTTCCATTTTTAATCACTCTGGACTGATACTCCTCTAATCTTGAAGGTTGTGATTGATGCCACTGACGAAATGACTAGCATAGTCAAATGCTACGGGACCTTTTCGTCTATTCATGCGCTTTACATTATATTTGTGGACATGGTACCAACAGTGTGCTCAGTAACCTCCATTAACATAGTTGTTGCGGTATTTGAAGGATTTATTACATAATGTAAAACTGTACAAGTATTTACCATGTTTTTGGAGCTAAAATGAAAAAAAAACCTTCCAAGTGTCATGTTCTCTTTACTTTCAGAAATAAACAGTCAACCAAATCTTGCAAAAAAATTTACCTTCACTCGGCCACATGGATGTGAGTCGACCTCTTCCCAAAACTCAGTAGGTGGCCGTGGCAGTTTCCATTTTTTTGCAGTGGTGGGAGAAATAGACTGACTGACAAAAAAAGTGAAGCACAGAAAATAATTGATCGGGTGTCACTGTAACTTCGTAGAAGTGGTAAGGTACACTACTAGCCATTAAAACTGCTACGCCACGAAGATGACGTGCTACAGACGCGAAATTTAACCGATAGGAAGAAGATGCTGTCATATGCAAATGATTAGCTTTTCAGAGCATTCACACAAGATTGGCGCCTGTGGCGACACCTACAACGTGCTGACATGAGGATAGTTTCCAACCGATTTCTCATACACAAACAGCAGTTGACCACCGTTGCCTGGTGAAACGTTGTTGTGATGCCTCGTATAAGGAGGAGAAATGCGTACCATCCCGTTTCCGACTTTGATAAAGGTCGGATTGTAGCCTATCGCGATTGCGGTTTATCGTATCGCGACATTGCTGCTCGCGTTGGTCGTGATCCAATGACTGTTAGCAGAATATGGAATCGGTGGGTTCAGGAGCGTAATACGGAACGCCCTACTGGATCCCAACGGCCTGGTATCAATAGCAGTAGAGATAACAGGCATCTTATTCGCATAGCTGTAACGGATCGTGCACCCACGTCTCGATCCCTGAGTCAACGGATGAGGACGTTTGCAAGACAACAACCACCTGCACGAACAGTTCGACGACGTTTGCAGCAGCATGGACTATCAGCTCGGAGACCATGGCTGTGGTTATCCTTGACGCTGCATCACAGACAGGAGCGTCTGCGATGGTGTACTCAACGACAAACCTAGATGCACGAATGGCAAAACGTCATTTTTTCGGATGAATCCAGGTTCTGTTTACAGCATCATGACGGTCGCATCCGTGTTTGGCGACATCGCGGTGAACACACATTGGAAGCGTGTATTCGTCATCGTCTTGCTGACGTATCACCCGGCGTAATGGTATGGGGTGCCATTGGCTACACGTCTCGGTCACCTCTTGTTCGCATTGACGGCACTTTGAACAGTGGACGTTACATTTCAGATGTGTTACGACCCGTGGCTCTACCCTTCATTCGATACCTGCGAAACCCTACATTTCAGCAGGATAATGCACGACCGCATGTTGCACGTCCTTTCTGGATACAGAAAATGTTCGACTGCTGCCCTGGCCAGCACATTCTCCAGATCTCTCACCAGTTGAAAACGTGTGGTCGATGGTGGCCGAGCAACTGGCTCGTCACAATACGCCAGTCACTACTCTTGATGAAATGTGGTATCGTGTTGAAGCTGCATGGGCAGCTGTACGCGTACACGCCATCCAAGTTCTGTTTGACTCAATGCCTAGGCGTAACAAGGCCGTTATTACGGCCAGAGGTGGTTGTTCTGGGCACTGTTTTCTCAGGATCTATGCACCCAAATTGCGTGAAAATGTAGTCACATGTCAGTTCTAGTGTAATATATTTGTCCAATGAATACCCGTTTATCATCTGCATTTCGTCTTGGTGTAGCAATTTTAATGTCCAGTAGTGTATATATACATCGTGAAAAGTGTTCGATGAGTGATCACTGTGAAGGACACAGAGATGTCATGCAGTCGTGTGAGACAGCATTATCAGCACGTGACCAAGTTAGAAAGGGACATCATTGTGGATGGTTGACTCATGCAGTACGCAGATTTGTGGGACAATCATATGTTACAGTGGCCTGATGTTGGAGTGCATGGGAACGTGAGGGCAGGCGTACTTGTCAAGGTTCCAGTTCACCAAGTCTGACCACAAGGGAGGATCGCTCTAAGCACACTGTAGCCCCTTCAGATCTACACCTGTCATCTGAGAACAAATAAGGGACTCCCTGCGAAATTGTGTGTCATACCGCAGCACTGGTCGGAGACTAGTAGGAGCCAGACATGGGAAGTACCGTCCCATGTGTAGAATGCTGTTAACTCTGCAACAAAAACGGCTGTGTTTGAAGTGATGCAGTGCCAGGAAGCATGAACTGGTGATTAATAGTGTCGCATGGAGTTCAGCGATGAATCGCAGTTCTGCACTACCCTGTATGTCCATCAACGGCGGGTATGACGACATATGGGGAGAGGTCTCATTCTTACAAAGATTTTGAAAGGTACAGCAGAGTTATTCCTGGTGTCATGGTGTGGGGAGACGTCAGATATGATTTCAGATCATGGCTGGTACTGACTGAGGGAACTCTGACATCCTCATATGTTACATCTCATACAACAGTATCTTGGTGCCATTTTTCACAGGACAATGGTAGTCCACACATTATACGAGTCTCTTTCAGCTGTTTAAGTGATGTGGAGGTACTCCCAGCAATAAAATGATGCAAGATCCCCAGATAAGTCCTTAACAGAAAATGTGTGGGACTAATTCACACATTAACTCCGTCCCTGTACCAGTATATCAAGGACGAGTTACAACAGCTGTGGGCCCATTGTGCCTCAAGATAGGATACAACTACTTTATAATGCTCTTCTCAACCGAATCAGTGCATGCATCCAGGCCAGAGCTCATAAAACTCCGTACTGATAAGTGAGGCCATACTACCAAGTTCTTGGTAAATTTGAGTCGATATTGTAATCACTGCAACAACATCACTTTCCCTCTGAACCCGTGAAGCTTCACTTCGTTTCTTTCTCTACTTCTGGGTGCTTCATTTTTTTGTCACATAGTGTACATAAGCAGAGCAGAGATGACTGGACAGTCATTCTAGCGATGTTATGGACCGCAAATGGGAAAGTCCAACGAAGTAAACTACTTCAACATAAGGCAGACTGATATGGCCCGGCGACTGGGAAAGAGCAGCTTATAAACGGCGAAACAGGATGGGTGTTTATGTGCTACTGTCATGAGGATCTATGGAAAGTGGCTGAAGAACAGTGAAACCACGGGTAGGGGGGCCAGGTGTCATCACAGAACGCTCAGATCAGATATGACGACAGAGTAAAATGCCGGTGCAGGCTGAAGTATTTCAAAAATGGTTCAAATGGCTCTGAGCACTATGGGACTTAACATCTGTGGTCATCAGTCCCCTAGAACTTAGAATTACTTAAACCTAACTAACCTAAGGACATCACACACATCCATGCCCGAGACAGGATTCGAACCTGCGACCGTAGCGGTCACGCGGTTCCAGACTGGAGCGCCTAGAACCGCACGGCCACACCGGCCGGCTAAAGTATTTCAGAGCACACGATTATGCACACAGTTATTATAAAATCTATAGCAATTTTACTTCCAGGCATATGCCCCCTTTGTGAATGACCACATTACAGAATAGGTATATAAGTCGTCATGGAATATTTCCATTGTGTCACGAAAACAAAGCAAAATAATAAAAATTATAGACCAAGAAGATGCAAAAGCATGATACTCACTACTATAACATAAACGTGTGCCTTACAAATACGTTAACTTCTGATAGTAGCAGACGATGGCACCATTCGCTGATCTTTATCTCTACGCCCACATGAGCCGTTGGCTATGAGGACAGAATTTTGGCACAGACGACGAACTGCATACCAGTGCAGGAAATTGGCAAAAATTACAGGCGGCTGGTTTCTACGACGAGGATACTGGAAAGTTGGCACCACTCTACCACAAATGTTTAAGTCGGAGCGGTGACTATATAGAGAAGTAGCTGGAAAGTGTAGCTAAATGGCGTAAATAAAACTTTATTTTTAAATTTTTACCATAGTTTCCATTTCGTGACCGGTCTGAAATTGAAAAAACAATCCTCGTTATAAAGAACCGATCGAGGTGTTTTGTTAGCCAGTTCTTTCGTGGATGAATTACATTCCCTTAAGAATCTTCCTATGAGTCTCAGCCTAGCACCTGTTTTCTTACAATTTTTTTCTGTAGTCACCCACTTTAGGTCGCTCCAGACGGTTACTTCAAGGTTTTTGCGGTTGTTACTGTTCCAGTGACTTTTCACCAATATCGTAATCGAACAGTAATGGATCTCATTTCTTATATACGGCGTATTACATTTCTTTATGTTGAGGACTTACAAGGGAACATCCCCATCGCACCCCCTTCAGATTTAGTTATGAGTTGGCACAGTGGATAGGCCTTGAAAAACTGAACACAGATCAATCGAGAAAACAGGAAGAAGTTATGTGGAAGTATGAAAAAAATAAGCAAAATATACAAACTGAGTAGTCCATGCGAAGATAGGCAACATCTCGGAACTTGTGCGCTTATGAGCGCCGTGGTCCTGTGGTTAGCGTGAGCAATTGCAGTAGGAGAGGTCCTTGGATCAAGTCTTCCCTCGAGTGAAAATTTTAATTTTTTATTTTCAGACAATTATTTTCTGTCCGTTCGTTCATTAACGTCTCTGTTCACTGTAATAAGTTTCGTGTCTGTGTTTTGCGACCGCACCGCAAAACCGTGCGGTTAGTAGACGAAAGGACGTGCCTCTCCAATGGGAACCGAAAACGTTTGATAGCAAGGTCATAGGTCAACCGATTCCTCCACAGGAAAACACGTCTGATATATTCTATACGACACTGGTGACGACATGTGCGTCACATGACAGGAATATGTTGTCGACCCACCTAACTTGTACACTTGGCGAATGGGTAAAAAGATTCTTCTACCTTGCCCGATTTAGGTTTTCTTGTGGATGTGATAATCACTCCCAAAAAAGTGATCCCATCGGACGGACGGATAATAATTATCTGAAAATAAAAAATAAAAATTTTCACTCGAGAGTAGATTTGAACCAAGAACCTTTCGTACTACAGCTGCTCACGCTAACAACGGGACCACGGCGCTCGTGAGCTTCAGCCGTCCTTGATGTTGCATATTATATGCATAGACTATTCAGTTTGTATATTTCGCTTATTTTTTTTCATACTTCCACAAAACGTCTTCCTGTTTTCTCGATTGATCTGTGTTCAGTTCTTCAAGGCCTATCCACTGTGCCAACTTATAACTAAATCTGAGGAGGGTGCGATGGGGAGGTTCCCTTATTAGCTGCCAGTTCGTGCTCTAATCATTTACCCTCCTCAGGCCTTTCTGATTTCTCTAGTATTCTGGTGTTACAACCTTCCTATTGACAAAACGCCATACAGAGCTTTCGACATCAACTAATGGATCATGTACGTACTGGGTGAACCAGAACTCCACTAACAAACTTCCGGAGGTGATGGTATGGACCAAAACAGGAAATAGGTCTGTCAAATATGTGCTCTATAATGCATACATCAAGAGCTATGAGAACTTGTTCAGCCCGAGAGATGTGTTCACAGAAGCGAAGATGAACAATTGGTCATAGTTCTTAACAACATAGGCATTGTAGAACCCATGTTTACTAGACGGTTTTTTCTTATTAAGGTCCGTACTACCACCTCGGACAGTTTGACGGTGGATTTCTGGTTCACCCTGTATTATATTACAAACAGTAAGGGCCCCATAACATTCCCTTGGGGTCCTCTGGAAATTACCATTACATCTGTAGCTTTTGTCCCGTTTAGAACAAAATATCGAATCCTGTCTCTTAGGAAGTCCTTAATCAAGTTACAAATCTGATCCGATATTCGGTAAGCTGGTGTTTTGTTCGCTAAATGACAACGCGGAACTGTACTGGGTTTTTCATACGTTTATATCCATTCCTATAACCTTAACGAGCACGGGGTCCCGGGTTCGATTCCCGGCGGGGTCAGCGATTTTCACCTGCCTCGAGATGACTGGGTGCTGTTGTGTCGTCTTCATCATCATCATTCATCCCCATTACGGTCGGAGGAAGGCAATGGCAAACCACCTCCACTAGGACCTTGCCTAGTACGGCGGTGCGGGTCTCCCGCATCGTTCCCCTACGCTCTGTCAACGAGTATGGGACTTGATGATGATGATCATCATCATCATCATCATAACCTTAAACTCGTAACGCCTCATTTTATTCCGCAGATGTCAACGTGCGAGAACAGGTACCAGGAGGGACAACTGCGACGCGCAAGGTTGGAGCAGCAACGGCAGAGCCTGAAGCAGAGAGCCATCCTCAACAGCGCCATGGAGAAAGCAGCGCAGCGGCAGTGGCCTCAGCCACAGAGAAGCGCCGCCCGCTTGGGCCCCATGGTCGCCGGCTCGGCTCAGCCTGATGACCCAGCAAGCTACTCAGACTGCGAAGAGTAGGGGTTGGTTGGTTGTTTTGGGGACGGCGACCAGACAGCGAGGTCGTCGGTCTCATCGGATTAGGGAAGGACGGGGAAGGAAGTCAGCCGTGCCCTTTGAAAGGAACCATCCCGGCATTTGCCTGGAGCGATTTAGGGAAATCACGGAAAACCTAAATCAGGATGGCCGGACGCGGGATTGAACCGTCGTCCTTCGAAATGCGAGTCCAGTGTCTAACCACTGCGCCACCTTGCTCGGTGAAGAGTAGAGGTTCCAGCTGATGTTCCGGTGCTGACGAGATGCGTGCGACGCCTTCCTGGTCAGTGTGCACGACGACTGAGGATATGCGTCTGAGGAAGAAGACTCCTCGAGCGAATCATCTTCGTGGTCCTCAACCGACGCCAGCACGTCTGACGAGTCGACGAATTAGAAGAGCACTACTCCGGCAGTGGGGCCCTTTATGATGGATCCCTTGCAGCTGGACCATGAACAGCATTCAGCAAGAAGGTGTGCTACACAGTATAATTCGACAGTAAAAAATCACACATATTCTCCCTATACATCTACATCTATATTTAGATTACCTCCTTGCCGTGTGTGGTGGATGGAGTTTCTGGTACAACTCTCTGTTTCCTTTCTGTTCCATTAGCGAATGGCGTGTGGTAACAATGAGTCTCGGTAATCTTTAGAATTGATTCTAATTTCTTGGATTTTTTTTTCGTTGCTGTCATTCACGAGGCATGTGTAGAAGGAAGCAAGAGGGTCTGCTGAAACGTAATGTCTCCGAATTTTTAATGCGAAAGCTCTCGAAATTTTTTATATAAAACAAACTTTATCAGCATTCTACATCTTTATCATGCATGTCTAGATACTTATCCCTCAACGTAGTCATCCTGGCGACGAACACATTCCTCCCAAGGAGAGGCCATTTTATCGATACCTTCAGTGCAGAATGTTTGACTTTGTTGACTGGGCCACAACCTCACCTCTGCTTACATCGATTCACCACTATCAAAGTCGTCGAAGGTGTTCTTTAAGTTTTCGCAAACAGATGAAAAGTAGTTGGGGCCAAGTCGAGACTATATGAAGGATGATCGATGACAGTGAACACAAAGCGTCGGATTGTTGCAGATGCTGCAACGCTCATGTGCTGTCTAGCACTGTCTTGCTGAAGGAGAGGCCGCTCCAAGTGTCAGCAAAATCCTCAAATGAGTGCTTTCAGTTTTCTGAGGGTCTCTCACGCACCGTCACAGTTACGTTACACATCTCCATGCTACACACTACAATTTGGAGCCCCCTAGGGACAAAAGCCCCCATTCAAATATCCAGGCGGTGACTACTCAGGAGGGCGTCGTTACCAGGAGAAAGAAAACTGACGTTCTACGGATCGGAGCATGGAATGCCTGATCCCTTAATCTGGCAGGTAGGTTAAAAAATTTAAAAAGGGAAATCTATAGGATAAAGTTAGATATAGTGGGAATTAGTTAAGTTTGGCGCAGGAGGAACAAGACTTCTGGTCAGATGAGTACTGGGTTATGAATACAAAATCAAATAACGGAAGTGCAGGAGTGGGTTTAATAATGAATAAAAAAACAGGAACGCGGATAAGCTACTACGAACAGCGTAGTGAACGAATTATTGTAGGCAAGATAGACATGAAGCCCTCGTCTACCACAGTAGTATAAGTTTATGTGCCAACTAGCTCCGCAGATGATGAAGAGATTGAAAAAATATATGATGTGATAAAATAAATTATTCAGATAGTTAAAGGAGACGAAAATTAAGTAATCATGCGGGACTGGAATGCGATTGTACAAAAAGGCAGAGAAGGAAGAGCAGTAGGTGAATGTGGAATGGGGGTAAGCAATGAAAGGGGAAGCTGCCCGGTAGAATTTTGCACAGAACATAACAAAATCACAGCTAACACTTGGATTAAGAATCACGAAAGAAGGTTGTCTACATAGAAGAGTCCTCTGACACTGTAAGGTTTCAGATGGATTATATAATGGTAAGAGAGAGATTTAGGAACCTGGTTTTAAATTGTAAGTCATTTCTAGGGGCAGATTTGGACTCTGGCCACAATTTATTGGTTATGAACTGTAGATTAAAACAGGAGAAACTGCAAATAGGTAGGAATTTAAAAAGATGAGACCTAGGAGATGGAACCTGGATAAACTGAAAGAACCAGAGGTTGTAGAGAGTTTCAGAGAGAGTGTTAGGGAACGACTGACTATAACAGGGGAAAGAAATACAGCAGAAGAAGAATGGGTAGCTTTGAGAGATGAAATAGGAAGGCAGCAGAGCATCAAGTAGGTAAAAAGATGACGGCTAAAAGAAATCCTTGGGTAACAGAACAGATATTGAATATAATTTGTGAAAGGAGAAAATACAAAAATGCAGTAAATGAAGCAGGCGAAAAGGAATACAAACGTCTCAAAAATGAGATAGACAGGAAGTGCAAAATGGCTAAGCAGGGATGGCTAGAGAACAAATGTAAGGATGTAGAAGCGCGTATCACTAGGGATAAGGCAGATACTGCCTACAATAAATTTAAAGATACCGTTGGAGAAAAGAGAACCACCTGTATGAATATCAAGAGCTCAATTGGAAAACCCGTCCTAAGCAAAGAAGGGAAAGCAGAAAGGTGGAAGGAGTATATAGAGGGTCTATACAAGGGTGATGTTCTTGAGGACAATATTATGGAAATGGAGGAGGACGCAGATGAATATGAAATGGAAGATGTGATACTGCGTGAAGACTTTGACAGAGCACTGAAAGACCTAAGTCGAAACAAGGCTCCGGGAGTAGACAACATTCCATTACAACTACTGACAGCCGTGGAACAGCCAGCCTTGACATAACTCTTCCATCTGGTGAGCAAGATGTATGAGACAGGAGAAATACCCTCAAATTTCATGAAGAATGTAATATTAGCAATCCCAAAGAAAGCAGGTGTTGATGGGAAAATTACCGAACTATCAGCTTAAGTCACGGCTGCAAAATACTAACACTAATTCTTTACAGACGAATGGAAAAATTTATAGAAGCCGACCTCAGGGAAGATTAGTTTGGATTCCATAGAAACGTTGGACCACTCAAGGCAACAGATTAAGAGAAGCTTTTGGCAATATTGACTGGAATAAGCTCTTCCAAATTCTGAAGGTGGCAGGGGTCAAATACAGGGAGCGATAGGCTATTTAAAATTTGTACAGAAACCAGATGGCAGTTATAAGAGTCGAGAAGCATGAAAGGGAGGAAGTGATTGAGACGGGAATGAGACT
This sequence comes from Schistocerca serialis cubense, assembly GCF_023864345.2. Lineage (NCBI taxonomy): Eukaryota > Metazoa > Arthropoda > Insecta > Orthoptera > Acrididae > Schistocerca > Schistocerca serialis. Next base: position 689,943,878 of record NC_064640.1, on the reverse strand, counting down.
GGGTTATAGTCTATCCCAGACGTTATTGAACCTGTATATTGAGTAGGCAGTAAAGGAAACAAAAGAAAAATTTGGAGTAACGCAGCAGTGTATAATTGCTGCCGTCCATGCCAAACCGTTTAACGGTGCACGGTCTCTCTTCTCGATAGCCATACCATTCGCTCACGTTATGTCTAGTCAGATGACAGCTTAGATGCCATATCGTCACAGTGTACGACACCAGACTTGTACCTGGTGCCCAAAACTGTAACTAATTTTTTCCAGCCTAAATCGGTTTCGCATTAACGCATGTACATATCTGCCAAGTTTCACTGCCATTGGATAATTTTGTGTAAGAATTAAAGTTCAGGCAGAAGAAATACAAAGTTTGAGATTTGCTGTTGACATTGTAATTCTGTCAGACAGCAAAAGACTTGTAAGAGCAGCTGAATGGAATGGAGTGTGTCTTGGAAGGAGGATATTAGATGAACATCAACAAAAGCAAAATGAGGATAATGGAATGCAGTCAAATTAAATCAGGTGATCCTGAGGGTTAAATGAGTTTTGCTATTTGGGGAGTAAAATAAGTCATGATGGTCGAAGAGGAGAGGATATAAAATGTAGACTGACTGTGGAAAGGAAGGCATTTCTGAAGAAGAGGAATTTGTTAACATTGACTATAGACTTAAGTATTAGGAAGTATTTTCTGAAAGTATTTGTGTGGAGTGTAGCCAAGTATAGAAGTGAAATATGCACAATAAACAGTTTAGACAAGAAGAGAATAGAAGCTTCCAAAATGAGGTGCTACAGAAGGATGGTGAAAATTAAATGGGTAGACCACGTAACTAATGAGGAGGTACTGAATAGAATTCCTGCTGTATTTGGGTAGAGAGAGATTGTGGGATATGGAGAGGGAGAGGGTGACCTTGACGGAGGGGTGTCCTTGAGGAGGAGGGGAGAAGGGAAATTCTTTGTTCCGGAACTCTCCTTCAACTACTGTTTCTTCTTCAGGTCTTCCTGCAATGTGCTACCGTCTTCCAGTGTTGCTACCTCCTTGTAGGCAACTGTGTCATTTGCAAAAAAACGCCATGAAGTTTCTGACATTCACTAAATCATTTATTACTACCAGTCACGTCTGGACCACACAATGTACAACATTCGGCGTTTTGAAATTGTTCTTATAGCTTTCCTTTGTACCTATAATACTTTTCATTCTCAGTAGAGGTGGCTCTCTTCCAATCATCAGACTTAATTATTCCAGTCTCCTTGGGTTTTTCTGCCAGGCCAAGTGTTCAGTTGACGACTTAATGGCTAAAATTTTTTGTGTCTGTTACTGTATATCGAGTTGTGTTATTCCTGTTTCCTTCAGATCTACTTACGCGTCACAGGTTCATTTTATTGTTTAGGTTTTTGCTTTACTATGAGTTTCACAGGATTCCACAATCTGTGTAGCTAATCAAGTTGGTTCCATTTTTCATTATGTCTGCAGAATTACAGTCTGCATGTTTTCATATCTGAGTACATGTTGGCATGCTGTTCAATTTCTTTATTTGCTCTTAGTCTGTAAGTTCCTTCTTCAGTATAAATTGTACCTAAAATTTTTGATTACTTTTCATTCCCCTTCTTTCTAGATTTCTTTAATGTCTCTTTATGTCTAAAATCAGTGTTTCAACCCCATAAACATACCTGATTTGATGGCTGTATTTTAGTGTCTTGTCTAGTGTATTTAGAGATGTATTGTTTGTTATAAATGCCTTTTGTAAGCCAAAAAGCTGTCTTCTTTTTTAAACAACGAATTTCGTCACCAACCTTCTCCTCGCCAATTTCCTGAATTGTTTTACGTAAATATTTGAACTGAGGAAGTCTCTCGATTTTCCTGCATTTAGAATTTGCCGTTTTGGCGTCAGGTTGTTGTCATACACTCATTTTGTATTTTCAAGTGCTATTTGGCGCCCTACTCTTCCTGCTTTTTCTGTAAGAATTTCTGTTTGTTTTTGTGCCATTTAAGTTTTATGCTATAGAATCGCCAGACTATCTGCAAAAGCTAAGCATTCTCTCTCTGTTGCTGTTTTTTTTTCTAATTAGATTATTTAGACAATTTTAACTCTGATTTTAGTTTCTGCATTTTTTGGGTTACTTTTTCTAAGACACAATTGAAAAATAGTGGAGAAAGTCCGCGAGCTTGTCTCACTCCTGTTTTAATTCCAAAATGTTCGGAAATTTCTCCCCTGCATTGTATGCAAAATTTTGTAGTATTTAGTGTTTCACTAAAACTGCAGTGGTTTTGAGGTCCAGACCTTATTTCTGAAGCTGGATGAAAGATTAAGGTCCACTGAGTCTCACGCTTCTTAAACTCCACTGAGGTACAAATTATTTATTATACATTTTAAAGACTAAGAATAAGTTTCGGAATGAAAATTTGTTCTGGACAAACTCTCTTTGGCCTGAAACTTGTTTGACATTTGCCGATTTATCATTAAAGTTGTTGATGTGCTCGGTCCAGGAGGCATTGATACAGAATTTTGTATGGTGTCCAAAGAAGGGGAACCCTCCTATACTTATTAACATCCGCTCTGTCTCCCTTTTTATGTAGTGGGTGTATCAGGGAAGTTTCTCAGTTTACTAAACTTTTTGCATGAGCAACGTACTTTTTTTTTTTTTTTTTTTTTTTTTTTTTTTTTTTTTTTTTTTAAGGAATTCGAGCCAGCTGATTTCAGAGGTGGTGTAATAATTCCGTCTTCACCAGCTGCTTCGTTACTTTGTAACCCTTTAATTTATCTAGCAATTTCATTCCATTTGATGCTGGTGAATCTGGATTGATTTTTAGTAGAATTTCTGACGGAGCTTAGGGCAATTTTTATTTTTTTAATATCTGCAACGTTGTATGCAGTTTTCTTAGCTGTTAAGTGTCATTTGTCTATTTTCCTACTTGACACAGAGATTCTGGGGCTGATAACCATTTAGCTTTCTTCTAAAAATTTTCTAAAATTCCTGGTTTTGTTTCTGCAAGTATCATTCTGTTTCGTGGACTTGACTTTTCTCACCTTAGTGTTTGTCTAACTAAGTCTCATTACTAGTTTCCAGGAACATATCGTATGCAGTTTCTGTTTGGTTACTATTCCTTATATTGTGATGGGATTTATTGCCTGTTCACAATCTTTATTCCAAGGTGGTGTTTTTCTCCCACGTTTGTGAAGGAATTTCGTTTCAGGGAGGTTTCATAAGCTTGTGTTTGAGATGTTCCCAATTTTGTGATTGCGTTCTATTCAGATCGTTTAGAAATAGTAGTGGTCGGATTTTACTTCTATCCAATTTAGTAATTAATGGAATCCTTTTGCTGAATTTTTGGAGTTTTAAATTTAGTCTTCTTGTGATGTGGTACACAGTTGCGATACGGTCAATTTCGAATTCACCTGTGTTGTTGTTGCATGATCGCTATGTTTTTTCAATTGTTTTTTTAGGAGTGTTTCTTAAGATGAGTTGACACAATTTTGAGACTGAAAATTCTACAGAGTTCTACCAATCTCCTTGTATTTTCACTGGGCCACTGGTGTGCAGGGATCTCACCGATTTTTTTCCCGAATTGTCTCTGTGTTCTAACTGTGGATTAAACTCGCCATTACCATGTTTACACGATATTGTGAAATTTTAGATATTGTATTTTCTACCATGACTGATTTCCGTTTTTTTGTTTGATTTATGTTCTTGGTCCATCAGCATCTGTGCATTAATTATTGTGCACATTTTTATATTCAATTTCAGGTAAACTCCCACTAATCTGTTTTTCGCGCGCTTTGCTTTGGTTATGCAACTAAGAAAGTATTGTGAAACTGCAAATGCAGCCCTCAGATAAGGCGTATTTTTAAGGATTATTTTCTCTCTTTTACTTTTGAATAGTTTGCAATTTCCAAAATCCATGGTATTGTCATCTGCCATGCAGGTTTGTTTGACGAAGATGCTGAAAGAACTGAACTGGCAGATGCTTGAAGATAAACACAGACTATCACGCGAAAGCCTACTTAGAAAACTGACTCTAGAAATAAATTCCAGCCACCTACTTATCACTCCTAGAGCTATCACGAAGATTAGAGTAGAATAATTACAGTGCACACAGAGACATTTAAGCACTCATTCTTCACGCACTCCATACAGTACGTGAAAGGATTGGGAAAAAGCCCTGATAACTGGTACAATGGGACATACCCTCTGCCATGCACTTCACAGTGGTTTACAGAGCATAGGTGTAGAGATACACTAGTGCGCAAAACTTGAGGACGAAAGTAACTTTCGCTTGATGTGCCACTTCCAACTGACATACCTCGATGAAACTTGGACCATACATAGAAAGAACTGCTACAAAATAGTAAACAAGGTAACTGTAAGAAATACACGTAACGAGACGAACAGAAATTAAACTTTTATTCAAAGACAATAATTACGCTGAAGTCACCTGGCGGCTGGTCCCGGCGGAGGTTCGAATTCTCCCTCGGGCATGGGTGTGTGTGTTTGTCCTTAGGATAATTTAGGTTACGTAGTGTGTAAGCTTAGGGACTGATGACCTTAGCAGTTAAGTCCCATAAGATTTCACACACACACACACACACACACACACACACACACACACACACTTAAAGTCATCTGGACGTAAAAGACGGTGAGACATCGTTCTTAATGGGGTGTGTTGTCACTAAGGACAGCAATGCACGCTCTGCAATGTGCTCCCATGCTGGCCACAAGGTTGATAAGGAGTTCTTGCGGAAGGGAGTTCCGTTTCTCCACCAGTGCGATGCAACTGCTGAAATGGTCGTTGATGCATGTGTACGTGCTGCAATATGCCTCCACACCACAACCTATATGTGATCGATGGGATTTAAGTTAGGAGAACCGGCAGGCCAGTCTATTCGCCGAATACTCTCTCGTTCCAAAAGCTCCTCCACCTGCACTGTTCGATGCGGTCGCGCATTGTCATCCACAAAAATGAAGACAGTGCGGAATGCATCTCTGAAAAGAAGCACAGGGGGAAGGATTCCAGTGTCACAATAGCGTTGACCAGCGAGTGTACCGTGTTCAAAGATGTGGAGTTCAGTACGCATGCGCAACATTATACTCCCCCACACCATTACACCTAGATCACCAAAACGATCATGCTCAACACTGTTTCTGTATGCGTAACGTGTTCGCACCTTTCGTCATACGAAGTAAGTCCAGAATCGCAACTCACACTGGATTTGCTCCCATCCGATAACAGCATGCGACCCCACTCGTCCGTTGGTTCAGTTCTTATGCTCTTGACTCCATCGTTAAAACTGCCGCCGATGTGCAGGTACCAAAGGAACACAACGTACTGATCGCTAGGCAAAGAGACCAACCCCATGCAGTCGCCGTGCCACTGTGGAGTGTGACATATTGCGTGCCGTGCAGTTCTGTTAAATGTGGATGCAATTGCATCCGTTTTCTGACGTGGGTCCTTTCTTGTCTGTTGCACAATGCCTACTGCTGTAGTTTACCGTCCTCGACCACCTCCTCTCTTTAGGGTAGCAGTGCCTGTGGTTCACAACGTTCCCCATGCACATAAAACAATGCTGCGATAATAACAAACCCCTGGGCTAAACCCGTCACACTTGTTCCTTCGTCCGGTTTCCTGATGATTCTTCCCCGTGTGAAGTCATCCACATGCTGTCTCCAGGCCACGTTGTAGTGAAGAACACCACCAAAGTGCACTGTAACAGCTCGCTGGTTGACACACACTGTCTTTTTCTGTTCCTTCAACTACCTCGTGTTGCGGGACCAACCCCATTTAGCGCTATAGTTATGCTTGACCCCACGCCATTTGACGTCCAGCTTTCTGTGCACGATTAGAGGGCCTTTGGCGACATGCTCCCACACTCGCATTCATTTAAGTTAGTTGTTAATTTGTTGTTTTGCTTTATCTATCTCGACCTTGCGTGGTAGTGACGATGTACACGAAGGCTTCTCTGGTTGCTCTCCTCACTCTCATCTTTCTTTTCTTCAGATTTTGTTTCTCACCTAGTGTTTGACTTCGCTTAAATCGTTGAGGAAGCTCTTTTTGGTGCCGCAGGAATTTTCTAACAAGGCAACTAAGCCATTGTATTTCTCATCCCTAAAAGTTTTGCTCGGCCTATGTTTGTCAAAGGCATATTGCAAAATGCTTTTGCATTTTATCCATTTGAGCTCCACATCTGCATTCTCAGTGCTGAATATTTGACTTGCTTCTTTGAATCTTCTGAATCTATTCCATTAGTCTAGCTTGCTAAAAGTCATAGACATAGTCGTTGTGGTTTACAGGAGGAAGACTGGTTTGATGCAGGTTTCCACGCTATCTACCTTGTGCAAACTTTTTCAAAAAATGGTTCAAAAGGTTCTGAGGACTATGGGACTTAACATCTGAGGTCATCAGTCCCCTGTAACTTAGAACTACTTAAACCTAACTAATCTAAGGACATCACACACATCCATGTCCGAGGCAGTATTCAAACCTGCGACCGTAGCAATCACGCGGTTCCGGACTGAAGCGCCTAGAACCGTTCGGCCACGGCGGCCGGCAAACTCTTTCATATCTGCATGTTTACTGTACACTATGTCCTTTCGAACAAGTTTACTGTATTCAATCTCTATCTACATTTTTTCCCACACACTTCACTCTTTTACCAAATCAACTATGTCTTAATGCCACAGGATACTTTCTATCAACCTGCGCTTTCTTCCAGTCGAGTTGTGCAATATATTTACTTTCTCTACAATTCGATTCATAAATCGTCATTAGCTGCTCTTCTATAGCACCATACTTATACACCGTAATTCATAATCTATGAAGCACTTTCCTTTGTATCACGTACGGGTTATTACAAATGATTGAAGCCATTTCACAGCTCTACAATAACTTTATTATTTGAGATATTTTCACAATGCTTTGCACACACATACGAAAACTCAAAAAGTTTTTTTAGGCATTCACAAATGTTCGATATGTGCCCCTTTAGTGATTCGGCAGACATCAAGCCGATGATCAAGTTCCTCCCACACTCGGCGCAGCATGTCCCCATCAATGAGTTCGAAAGCATCGTTGATGCGATCTCGCAGTTCTGGCACGTTTCTTGGTAGAGGAGGTTTAAACACTGAATCTTTCACATACCCCCACAGAAAGAAATCGCATAGGGTTAAGTCGGGAGAGCGTGGAGGCCATGACATGAATTGCTGATCATGATCTCCACCACGACCGATCCATCGGTTTTCCAATCTCCTGTTTAAGAAATGCCGAACATCATGATGGAAGTGCGGTGGAGCACCATCCTGTTGAAAGATGAAGTCGGCGCTGTCCGTCTCCAGTTGTGGCGTGAGCCAATTTTCCAGCATGTCCAGATACACGTGTCCTGTAACGTTTTTTTCACAGGAGGAAAAGGGGCCGTAAACTTTAAACCGTGAGATTGCACAAAACACGTTAACTTTTGGTGAATTGCGATTTACTGCACGAATGCGTGAGGATTCTCTACCGCCCAGATTCGCAAATTGTGTCTGTTCACTTCACCATTAAGAAAAAATGTTGCTTCATCACTGAAAACAAGTTCCGCACTGAACGCATCCTCTTCCATGAGCTGTTGCAACCGCGCCGAAAATTCAAAGCGTTTGACTTTGTCATCGGGTGTCAGGGCTTGTAGCAATTGTAAATGGTAAGGCTTCTGCTTTAGCCTTTTCCGTAAGATTTTCCAAACCGTCGGCTGTGGTACGTTTAGCTCCCTGCTTGCTTTATTCGTCGACTTCCGCGGGCTACGCGTGAAACTTGCCCGCACGCGTTCAACCGTTTCTTCGCTCACTGCAGGCCGACCCGTTGATTTCCCCTTACAGAGGCATCCAGAAGCTTTAAACTGCGCATACCATCGCCGAATGGAGTTATCAGTTGGTAGATCTTTGTTGAACTTCGTCCTGAAGTGTCGTTGCACTGTTATGACTGACTGATGTGAGTGCATTTCAAGCACGACATACACTTTCTCGGCTCCTGTCGCCATTTTGTCTCACTGCGCTCTCGAGCGCTCTGGCGGCAGAAACCTGAAGTGCGGCTTCAGCCGAACAAAACTTTATGAGTTTTTCTACATATCTGTAGTGAGTCGTGACCATATGTCAATGAATGGAGCTACAGTGAATTTATGAAATCCCTTCAATCATTTGTAATAGACCTAGATATGATTTTTCCCCGTTAATTGCACGTGTGGAGCGTGGGAAGCATGACTGCTGGAATGACTCTGTGCGCTCAGTAATTAGTCGATCTTGTGTTCACGTTACCTACGTGAGCGATATGTAGGAGGCAGTAGGTTATTCCTACATTACTAATAGTGGTTCTTGAAAGCCGGCCAGAGTGGCCGTGTTGTTCTAGGCGCTACAGTCTGGAACCGAGCGACCGCTACGGTCGCAGGTTCGAATCCTGCCTCGGGCATGGATGTGTGTGATGTCCTTAGGTTAGTTAGGTTTAATTAGTCCAAGTTCTAGGCGACTGATGACCTCAGAAGTTAAGTCACATAGTGCTCAGAGCCATTTGAACCATTTGGTTCTTGAAACTTCCTAAGTAGGCTTGTGCGATAAATTTGGTGTCTACCTTCAATTTTAGTTTTTCGGCATTTTCGTGGCACTCTCTTGAATCAAACAAACCTGTGGCCACTCTTGCTGCCTTCTTTCTACACGTTTATACACTCTTTTCGACATATTTGGTATAGTTTCCACACACTGCAGCAGTATTGTAGGATGGTTTGCATGAGTTCTGTAGGCAGTCTTTAGACTGACTGCATCTGCCCTGTATCCCACAAATGAAACGAAGCTGACCAACTCATTTACCTATTATTGAGCCTACGCAATCATTCTATTTCTATTCCCATAAATTGTTATACACAGATATTTGTGTGAGTTGCCTGTTTGAAAGGGTGGCTCCTTGGTATTGAAATCATACAGTACGATGATTTTGTGTTTTTTGAAATCTGCAATTTAATATTTCTGTATATTTAAATCAATTTGCCAAACTTTGCACCACATTGAAATCTTAGCAAGATCCGAACGAATATTTATGCAGCTTCAGTCAGTCAGTATCTCGATACAAATGATTATATCGTCTGCTAAAGGTCTGAGTTCGCTATTAATATTGAACACTAAGTGATAAATATAAAAGATGAACAGAAGGGCCGCAGCACACTTACCTGGGGCACGCCGGAAGTTAATTCTACACCTGTCGATGATTTTCTGTGCTTTACTTACAGGAAATCCTCAATCATGTCACAAATATCGTCTGATATCCACAAGACCGTACTTTCGTTAACAGACATTAATTCAGTACTGAGTCAAACGGTTTTCTGAAGTCATGAAATACTGCATCTACTTGATGGCCTTCATGTGTGTCTTTGAGAATGTTACATGAGAAAAGCAGGAGTTGGGTTTCTCATGGCATACGTTTTAGCGACGATTGGCATGGAGATCAATCTGCTACAGATAAGTCATCGTTTTTTAGCTCAGAATTTTTTTTAATATTCTACAACAGATGTATGCCATAGATATTGGACGGTAGTTTTGTGGATCATTTCTGCTACCCTCCTGGTAGACAAGTGTGAGGGTTGGGGTTGGGTTGTTTGGGGGAAGAGACCATACAGCGAGGTCAACGGTCTCATCGGATTAGGGAAGTACGGGGAAGGAAGTCGGCCGTGTCCTTTCAAAGGAACCATCCCGGCATTTGCCTGAAACGATTTAGGGAAACCACGGAAAACCTAAATCAGGATGGCCGGACACGGGATTGAACCGTCGTCCTCCCGAATGCGAGTCCAGTGTGCTAACAACTGCGCCACCTCGCTCGGTGTAGACAAGTGTGACCTGCACTTTCTCCAGCTACTCGAAAAAGTTTCTTTCTTTCTCTCTTTTTTTTAGCATGTACTACAGTTTATTATTGTTAGAAGAGAACGTAACTTAACCGCAAATTGAGTACTTTATCTGATAGGGTGTCCATTGCTTCCTGAAACTTTGTTCTATTTGAGAGATTTTCAGCTGTTTGTCAGTGTCAGTGACACTGATATCTACTTCGCTCTTTTTTGCAGTCGTACAAGACAAACTGGGCAGTACTCCTGCATTATCCTTTGCAAGGGAACATTATTTTTTCAAGCGTTGTAGACTGCATTTTGCTCCTAGGTTCAAATGGCTCTGAGCACTATGAGAGTTAACATCTGAGGTCATTAGTCCCCCAGAACTTAATGCCTACTTAAACCTAACTAACCTAAGGACATCACACACATCCATGTTCGAGGCAGGATTCGAACCTGCGACCGTAGCAGTCGCGCGGTTCCGGACTGAAGCGCCTAGAACCGCTCGTCCACAACGGCCGGCTTCTGCTCGTTGTATTTATCTACTTATCGTATAATTTTTAAGCACAATATTAAATAAAATAGAAACAGTAGCACACGTAATCTACAGACATTCACAATTTTTTTCATTCGTTGTCATCAGGAAATAGTTGATGTTCCACGATATGACCTGTAGGGACATTATGTAACAATGTGGCAAACTGTTTGCCTGGCAGCCCCAGAATCGCATACTGGAGAGTGAGCCTTACCCCTTCTATAAAGACAGCTGCTCTTCTGCCATGATTGGTGCGCTTTCTGTTAATATTTGTCTATGTCCTGCACGATTTGTCAAAGGTCGGAGGTTTCTTTCTTACAGAGTAAAAGTTTTGGCAATGCGGGCAGCAAGCCTTTGTATAGACTCTTTCCAATACTTCGGTTAAGTTGAACTGAGATGTGTGGAGTTCCATGTTTGTTTTCAGGTGTGGTTTTCTCGATACAGGTCGGTTTCTTTCTAAGATAACGGCGTTTTGATGGATAGGGAGATAGGGCTGCCTTGTATGCGCTTAAACTCACTGACAAGAGTTGCTTCTCGTGGAAGGCCAGGAGGCCGATTGTGGCTCAGTATGGGCAGCCATTATGCGAGAGCTGGTCTTAATGTACCACTGATAATTTTCACTGTTTTGTTCAGCTGTGCGTTGAGTACTCATGTGTGCGCGCTATTTAGCCGCACAGGAGAACCATATTCCTTGTGTTTAGTTCCTGATAGGTTAAGAATTTGTAAGTTTCCCTTTCTTTAATTTCAGTTCTGAGAAGTCTTAGCGTCAGTATTGATTCGTGTGTTCCTTCATTTCTTCGGAACTCTAAGTGGTCAGCGTCTACTAGACGTTCTATCTTCCAGTATTGAATTCGCGTTAGTATTTTACAAGCATCACTTATTAAACAAATGGTTCGGTAGTACTAATGACTGTCACCTCTTGCCTTCTTTTGGAGGACTATTGGAATATTTGCAGACAGACGATCAATACCAATGGTTTTTACGCAACCTCCGTAGTAAGTGATTTACGCTTCCTTGGTATTTTGTCAGTAAATATTATCGTGGTATCTGTTTTCCTCACACATTAGTTTCTCATTAAGTCGTATGTGCTTACTCCCTTTAAATACGTAACGGTTCGTCGCCATATTGCAATCAAATAGTATTCCATGTTTTCGTCTATTTGCGGTATTATACATTATGGATGCTGACGGTCATTTGAAAGTCATTTCACCTGATAATGTCTCCCGATAGGTAAGTTGAGAATGTAGCACCTCTGTGAGGCATATGAGAAGGCATTCTGCGGGTGTTATGCTTAGCCATGAAAAAATTTCTTGATTACATGATAGTCACCTTAAACTGAGACAGTGAAAAAGATTTTGTGGCTTAAAGACTTCCTGTTGACTGGGTAATGTAACAATGACCAAGTAAATTCAACGTACCTAGTTGAAGCAAAGAAGTCCATAGTTACATCGAGCAGTCATACTATCATCTGACGTGCGGTAGTAATCGAAGGCATCATGACAGCAGATATGAGAGAACTTTTTTCATGTATTGACGTATAGGTGATGCGTAGTTGTACTGAATAAATCTCATTTGTAGCAGCATTTGTTGCATTTATCCAAAATAAATGGACTATGAACTTTACTTGCGACCACCTCCGTTCCTTCATGCTTGATGTCTTCTCCGACGGCGATGGCATTTTCCAGAACAGTGATACAATGGTTTCAGGAGGATGCTAGTAAGCTAAAGTTGATGCCTTGGTCACCAGATTCGCCTGCTCTGAGCCTGATGGAACACATCTGGGACGCTACTGAGCGACGCCAGCTCCGCATCTACAGACGACCGGTCCTTAATATGCGATAATTGCCTGACATTAGTAGACAGACGGTCACATGAGTCCGAAAACCTACAAATAACTTGTCAGATACTTTCCACGAAGAATAGATTGTGTTATTGCATTGCAAAAGTGGACCAATATGCTATTAAGCGAGTGGTCATAATCTTTTGGCTCATCAGTGAATATGTCCAGTGGTTATAATTGAAGTTTCCCTATTTAACGCGTTATAACACGGAAAATAACTACCGTAGGAGTATCAAACCTGGTAGTATTAACGTCCAGGGTATGGGGTGCACGATTTCTGTGTGTCACAGCGCCACCGTCAAGTTCCAACTTTGGCCACCAGGTGCCGTGATCAGTCATTGTGATTCATAGTCTCATACACCTGACCAGTAGCCTTGCACTTGTTGACGCGTCAACATGAGGTTGGACAAAAGGAGCAGGGCATTACTGGTGAAGCTCGATTATCAGAACAACAATGATGCTGCAGCTGCACTTCGAGAATATCGCTGGTAAAAATAATTATGTAAAGGTCCTCTTTCTGCATCTGCTGTGCGGAGCATGATGAAGAAATTCAAATCAACTAGAGAACTGGGTCTCTCTCCGGGAAGAAGCCGACGACCGGTTGCACCACAGGTGGTTGATGAAATCGCTGTTGCTCTGGCAGACAGCACCATGCGCAATTCCCGACCGTCGGGCAGTGCGCGTGCTGTGTCACGGCAGTTGAACATCTCGTGGTCCACTGTACAGAAGGTGCTTCGAACCATTCTCAAATGGCGTACGTACAGCAACTTGCACCACATGACGCACAACGACCTGTTGACTTCGGTCTCCACTTTCTCCCAAGGATTGAAGTTGACGAGGGCTGGCCCTGGACCATACTATGGACCGACAAAGCTCATTTTTCTCTGACGTGTGAGGCGAACACACAGAATTGCCGAGTGTGGGGATCTTCACCACCAGACACGTGAATGAAGTTCCTCTGTGTGGTGAATGTGTCTTCATATGGTGTGGCTTCACGGCTACATTCATCATTGGCCCATTCCATTTTGAACTGCTTGTTGCTCAATGACCAAAGACGTTTAGTGTGACTAGCCAGCGTTACTGCGCTATGCTTCGCCAACATGTCATGCACGCCCTACAGGAGAGAGACGCATTGAGCTCAACAGTTTTCATGCAAGACAGGGCCCTACCACACATCGCTCGTCAAGTTCACCTGCCTCTCCGAAACAAATCTGGAAAAGATCGAATTATCAGCCGATCATTTCCAAACGCCTGGCCGTCACGGTCACCTGATCTCACTCGTTGTGATTTCGATTATGGGGCTACCTGAATGACACGGTTTACCATGGGAACATCCACATATGTGCTGATCTGAAGCGCAGCACATCAAGAGAGCAGCATATCTACGGACATGCGTCGTTCTGCTGTGCAGAATGCATTCCTGCGCTTTCAGACTCTTCTGGACACTGATGGACGCCAAATTAAGTCCCTTTTATAGCAGTAACGATACCAGTATGTAATGGTATGATGTACCGTAGCAGCACATTAAAAGTGTTTTAACTGAATTTATTCTGCATTTTTTCTCTTCCCCATATCGTCGAAATTAATGCTACCAAGTTTGGTACTCGTACTGTAGTTAGTTTCCTTGCTGTACCGTGTTAAATAGGGAAAGTTTAATCACTACCACACGGTATGCCTACTACCGTAAAGCAAGTTGTGTATCTGATATTTCTTGTAATTTACTTACATCACTATTTTCTATTCAACTGATGAGAAAACTATATATTTCTAATAATATTTATTGTTCCTTCAGCTAAAAGTTTCTCAGTGACACTAATTTCGGTTATAACGTTAAAGATAATTCCGTTCCCTGTCCCCTCAGTGATCTGTGAGATGAAACCACACAGGTTCTTGATGGTTGGTAGTTGGGGAGATGATAAATTTCTGAGAGAAATACGACTCTTCGCTGTGTGTAGAAGACTGGATATGATCTACTGTAGAAAATTAACACGAGATATAATTGTCATTTAATATAGAATAGTAATAATTCACTTATTAACTAAAATGTAGGTATTAGGCTGTGCAAAAAAAGAAATACAACTACATATATGAGATCACTTTTTTCATGTATTGACGTATAGGTGATGAGTAGTTGCTCTGAATAAATCTTATTTGTAGCTGTATTTATTGCATTTATCCAAAATAAATGACGCAGTAGAATCCTATTCCTCCCGTGTTTTAATTTCATTTGTTGCTCGTGAGAAGAAGAAACTACTTATCTTCCTATGGAGTAATTAGTATTAATTGTACAAGACAGCAGTTATTTCTTTTGGACTGGTAATACGAGCAGTCATCTAGGCTAGTGCTAATGCAATGCAAATAAATTCAAACTATTGTCTTTTGTAGACGATGGTACGTTAAAAGTCTTCAGCTCGAATTTACATATCTAAAATCCAATTATTTGGAAAGTCTTAATTTAGTAGACAGTGAGATTCAGTCTGATCAATTCCATTCTGAAACTGACGTTAGGTTTTGTGTGAGACATTTTCAGGCGTATAATTATGTCGCTGGTGATAGTCCTCCATGGTGAGGTTGCAAGAAGCCGGCGTTCTGCATACAACCATCGGCTCTACGACCACTTTCTGAACTAACAAGGTAACTTGTTCCTTTCCTTGGCACACCAGAACATGAACTGAAGAGAGCCCCCATGAAACTAGCAATCATCTTGAAGAATTAATTGTGCGCGTGAAGGAAACCCCTTTTATCCTGCTAGATAAAATCGTGGCCGTAATCGCTAGTTTATGGTGAAAGAACCTATTGCAGCCCGTGTAAAAAGGTTGCAAGCCGTCGCTTCCTTTGATCATAAATATATCTCCGAGTGATGCTAAATGTTATTGTCTTTACATAAAGACTCAGTAACCTTCAAATCGTGAGCTACATGCTCAGTTTTTTTAATTATGAAATTACTGTATTTACTCATGGCACTTTTGTTGCTTATGTCTGTGATCACTTTCAGAATTCAAATAAATAATAAAATTTACTAATTTAATCAGATTAAGGTTTGATTTGCTGCTGTACCCATGTATTACCACAAAAAAATGAAAACGATGAATAGTTGAGGGAGTATGAATGAGAACAGTGGCGTATTTAAGTTTACAAAGATATGTCTAGTTATTCTATTCAAATGGAATGAACTACGACCAAGTACAGCACAAACTACAGTTTACTGGAGAGCAGGGAGCAATGAATATTATTAACAACTCTACTCTGGTGCAGAAATGCTTTACCCTTTCACCTTGTTTCAGGCGGCAGCGGAAAACGGCACACTGTGGGCGAGGAGCGGCGCGCTGCGGCAGCTGTAATGTTCTGACGCGTCCATGAAAATTTGCAAACTACGCGGATTGGCATTCTCATCATTAGAACGCGGGAACCTACCCTATCATAACCCTGAAATCCTGGCAGATTTCAGTGTGAGGTGCACCCTTTCGCTGTTGTGACCAAATCAATTTGACTCACAGGCACGACAGTACGTGCTGGAATTGTCAAACGTCAGATGTCCGACTCAGGATGAATAAGTTCACCTTCGTTACACGCGATATGTCCGAGATGATATGCAGTTACACCGTCGGTACAGTTGGAAACTGCCACTCGCTCTTAGTCCACCACAATTTGAAGAGCACAAGTCTCACCCTCTACAGAAAAACTAAGTTCTACACCAGAAGAGGACCAGACGACAAAGAAGCAAAGAATCACAGTCACTTTCCACCAAGCCTCGGTACAGGAGCCAAATTAGCAAATAAAAAAGAAAAAAACGCCTCCACATTCTAGACACGAATCGAACTATCCTCTACTCATTGAATCTCCTCTGTTGACTGTTCTATTGGCCTGTTAGCCAATCAGGACACAGCACCGGGGTTCCCACGCTGAGGGAGCAAGCCTCTGCTTTGCATATCCTGAGAGGAGCTAATCACCGACTAAAAATCGGTCTTGTCTGATTAAGAAGAGAGATCTAATCTTTCCAGGCCGACCATTACCAATTTCTGACAGAAGACTGTTAAGCTTTCCAGACAGCCGTGCCCGTGAAATATATGTTTTTAGCCGCTTGCTAAAAGAACCCAGCGATGTTCGGGCGTCATGGAAGTCACAGTCTTGCCTCCACTAAACATGTGCACCAGCCGCTCTGCTCGTATCGTCCCAGCATTTAACATGACAATGCTTGGAATCTTATGACTGTCCCACGGTTTGCACAAAAGCTCTGATTACTCAGTCTGTCTTAAATGGCTTCCTCCACCCACTTTCCGCCAACTGGCCACCTCCGCGACGTTCTGTCACCTGGCCCAGGTAAAATGTTTTGTGCACCAGCGCCCTCCTGCTCCGACCCTAAGTGGGAAGAGGGGAGTGCCATGGCCCAAAGTCCCTCAGCAGGTACAATTCACAGAGCGCTGCTTCCCAGAATCACTCACACATCCAGGTCGCTGTACACCGCATT
Source organism: Schistocerca serialis cubense (assembly GCF_023864345.2). Classification (NCBI taxonomy): domain Eukaryota; kingdom Metazoa; phylum Arthropoda; class Insecta; order Orthoptera; family Acrididae; genus Schistocerca; species Schistocerca serialis. Next base: position 689,927,208 of record NC_064640.1, on the reverse strand, counting down.
TACGGCCCTCAATCCATCTTTCGCCATGTTCTCCATCGTCTCCACTATAGCCCCTTGGGTACAAGTTCTCTACAGGCAACACAGGCAGTTACAAGAACATTCTGCCCACAATTTCTCCATGTATAAAATCATAAACCATACATGCCAAATGTAGTACTGTGGAACACCAAGATCTTGACCAAAAATATGAGTATTAATCTGACTGACAGTGTTGTTGAAGTGAGAGAGTGGCGTGTCAACTCTCAAGGTTTCCCTTACAACTACTAAATGAAATCCATGGATTTGACAAGACATTATTTATTCAACAAGAAAGTAAGTAAGATTAATGGCTTGATAATGAAACAAAATTCAATTAATGCAGAACAGTGGAAGTCGCTACACAATTAATATCCAAATGGCAGTCATTAAACAAATGGTATGACATTAAAGTTTATAAATTGACAACTGAGTACAAAACAAAAACAGAGGACAAAAACCAGCATCCATCGAATCTTTTAAGCATTTATGTTTCACGACCTCATTAAAACTGGAAAGCATGATTGAATTACTTACATGCGATACAGTTCTACGTTGATTAAAAAATTTGAGGAAAAGATCAAGACGAGGCCGACGCCTCACAAGGTAATATTCCGTGGAACAGTGACAAATTTATTCAAGTTTGAATCATATACTGATGTATACAATGTAGGCAGAACACTATATGAAAATGAAATTGATCTGCTAGTGTGCCTCCAACTGGTAAAACATTTTAAACTGCTGTAGAAACTTGTCTATGTGAATCATATAAATTGGTACATTAATTAAGGGAAATCTACAGAAAACCACATAGCCGGCCGGTGTGGCCGAGCGGTTCTAGGCGCTTCAGTCTGGAACTGCGCGACCGCTACGGTCGCAGGTTCGAATCCTGCCTCGGGCATGGATGTGTGTGATGTCCTTAGGTTAGTTAGGTTTAAGTAGTTCTTAAAGTTCTAGAGGACTGATGACCTCAGATGTTAAGTCCCATAGTGTTTAGAGCCATTTGAACCAAAACTACATAATCACATGTGTGACAACTGGTACTTTGTATACTATAAACAACGAATGCACAAACGATAGTAAAAGAGCGCTAAAATATTAAACACAGGTAAAAGACAATCTTACTTAAAGGTGCAATCACTCTCTCCCAATCTCACGTTCACCCACCCAGTCACACTATCATACATCCTTTACGATACTCCAAATTTCGTCATGTCTTCTAAAACGTTCTATTAAAATACAGATAATACAAGATAGAGGCTAAAATTACTACACAGAGACATAGACATTGCTGTTCACTTACATAAAACGCGGATGAGTGACCCAGACCCTGATAACACATTAAAAACTCCTCCCTAATAGTATAGGGAGCCAGTTGGAAATTTCACAGAATCTTTAAAGTCTGTACCACATTTCACAAAACCTTTAAAGTCTGTACCACATTCGTCTCATTGTCAGCTAAAATAGAGGGCAAATCTCCAGGCACATCAACTGCTGCCCTCTTGTCTATAATGTGGCATACAGATCTATACTCCACAAGCACTACACATTGGAGGACACTCTCGCTAGATCAAGACGCCATGCACCATACGGCTGTGTCTAATACAAAGACGAATGACAAGTATTTTATCTCATCTGTGTTGTTGGAAGGAGGACAGCTGCAGCCACTTTATTAAATTAACTAGCCACAGCTTGTCTGTAATTTTCACCTATCCTTCCTCCTATTTAGGAACGACTGTAACTCAAGAGCGAGGTGGTAGCATATAGGGGGACAGCACACCAAGCCATCTTAATGCCACTACATGCATCCTTGGTTACTATATCTGCCAGTTATTTTCCCTGTCTACCCACATGCCCTGGTACCCTGCAGAATGACACCCTCTTCCCCAGCCTTTATAGGTAAAGAATGGTATCTTGACTTCTTCAGTAGTGGAGCAAAGTTCGTCCTGGTGCAGTCTGTATTTTTGAGAAATTTATTCAAGATGGCAGCTCTTATGGGTGGTCCCCCACAACAACTCCCTGGGGAGTGGATGTGGCAATATCACAACTAAGTTGATATGCAAATTAAACTGGTACACAAATTAATTAATTTAATTATACTAATTAAATTAATTATACTAATTAAATTCAAATGCTGGGAAATTCAAAAATTGTGGCAATTTCGAAAAATGGCAGTGAATTAAAAAATTGTGGGAATTTCAAATTTTGGATCCCTGATTGACAATACCACCAACAGAAGATGCTGTTGGGTTCCCCCTCTCCAACTTCCCCTCTCCCCACCAATGCTTCCCCACTTATGAGTTGGTGGATTGGTGCAGAAAATACTCAGTCTGCACTGAGCTGCCGGAAAGGACTGATGTAAGTCTTTATTTTAATGTAGGTGCGATGTGTTCAATGAATGATATGTTGGTGTCAGACACGGACTTTAATAGATATGATAGTTGTTATCATACAGATGAGTACTGTATTCGTAGCTCCCTACATATGGACTGCAAAGCAAAGATAATGGATGAGCATAAGAAGAGCACTTTTCAACAAATAATGGTGATCATTGGGATGGGTTAAAGACATATTTCGCAACCCATGCACATAGATGCTTATGCTGGAGCTGTCTACCTTCTTGAATTGCCCAGTCAGTATATCTAAGAGACGAATGTGTGTTCTTCACCAACAATTCCAGACCACCACTTGACACAGCAACCAAAAGGAGCACAGCATACCCCTCGCAGTGAACTCCAGCGTGTTTAGACCGGCAGCAAGCTCCACTGTGTTCAGACATCCAGTGTGTCCAGACTGGCAACGAAAGCCAGCATGTCCACTCTGGCAGCGACCTATGTGTCCGGGGCGGCGGCAACCTCCAGCGCGGCCGGACCGGCGGCAACCTCCAATATGAGTGGACTGGCAGCAACGTCCAAGGTGTCAGAACCTGCAGCGACTTCCTGTTTGTCAGCAGCATTTCAGAAGCAGTGCAGCGAGTTTGTGTTATCCATCCCAATCATCGATTTTAACTTATGCTGTTCCCCAATCCCTGAAGGAGTGTGTTGGTATCCAACACCACATGGTGTAGGTCATACTGGTCTGTGACATATGTGCCATCTCGGAACATTCCAGTGTTACGGCAATGACAGAGTTGGGATGTGGTGGGTGAGAAGCTGTTGTTTCCTACCAGTGTTCTAATGCTATTCAGTTCAAGTCTTAATTTAACAGCTACTGGTTCAAAGCGTTTATATGTCAGTATAAAAGCATCAGTGGACAAAAATGGCATGTTGTATTAGAGACCAAAATGCTCAGTGTTACAGTGAAGTTTATTTTTATTTATTTTTTATTTGTTGATTTATTTAACTTGGCAAGATTAGGGCCATCAGGCCCTCTCTTACATCTAACCAGGCATTCTACTTATTTTACATTAATATCATTTAGTAGGCATGTTAAACTACATCTAGTACAAAAAGTGAAATAAACAATTACAAAGGCCCACTTGGAAAAATACATACATATAGAGTTTATATTCGTAGATGATAAGTACTGTACATTATGAAAGAGACAGATTTTAGATAGGAGTGCTAGCAGCAGGAAGCATGAGGGAGACTGATGGTGAAGGGAGGAGAAGAATAGAGACATGATGTAACACAATTAAGCTAATATAAAGAAAAAGAAGATCGCGTAGTTAATAGAGATACATGAAGAGGAAGAAGAGAAAGGAGCAAGATAGGAGACACTAGCTTTGCTATTTGACAGAGGAGAGGATTGGCCTTGTACATTAATTTTGTTGAAAACGCTATGAGGATGATAGTAGGAAATGCTTCAACTTTTTCTTAAAAACAGCAGGAGATTGAATTTTGCGCAAGATAAGGGGCAGTTTGTCCCAGAGGCGGACAGCGGCAACTGAGAAGGAGTTTGCAAAAGTTTTAGTTTTGTGAGTGGGCACAGTTAGGATACTAAATAAAAGTGACCTTGTGTTTCGATTATGATAGCATGAAAGGTGTTTAATCTCTGAAGCTAGATACTGGGGTGCTTGCGCGACGAGTAGTCGGTGATGTAGACAGATTGTGGTTGTCACGCAATTTGTCCGGCCGCAGCCACCCTAGCTGGGAGTGTTAGGCACTAACATGATCATATCGACGAATGTTGCAGGTGTAACGCACAGAGGCATTAATAGTTAGTTCTAGCCTTTGGTTGTTTTCACTACTCATGCCCTGCTGAATTACATCACAATAGTGGAGGTTCGGTAGAATGAGTGCTTGCACGAGCTGGGGTTTCAAGTACTGTGGAAATACGTTCCGAAACTTTTTGAGAGCATGGAGACAAGCTGACGTCTTCCGGCACACTGCGACTGTATTCTCCTTCCAGCTGAGATGCTCATCCAAAGTTACACCCAAGTTCTTAACTGTTTTCTGATATGGCATTGGAATACCGTCGAGCAGAGTAGGAGGCAGCCGTTCGCGGAAATCTGAACTTATTAATTTCTGATGTGCTATTAAGATTACTTGTGTCTTTTTTGCATTTATTTAAGCCCCAGGTTTTTCGCCCATGTCACTACTGAAGACAGATCATCATTCATCCGAGCCATTGCAGTGTTTATATCTTCAGGTCTGACGCTTAAGTAGAGCTGGAGGTCGTCGGCATAGAAACGATATTTCAATGTTGGAATGGGACGAAATGTGTAATGCAGTACCCTATATCAGTCAGCATAATTCAACAGAGTAGAATACATCCTGCTCTCCCTCAGACATTTGCTGTGTAGATCTAAATCTATGTATAACATCACTGTATGATGGCACTGCACTCATGTGATATTGGGTGGTCGGTACACTTATTTAAAGCACTCCCCCGTTACAGTATTGTTCAGTCTATGGATGGAGCTATCCATTATGCTGGAAAGACTGAACATATGATAAACATTGTAAACTATCTCCATACATATAGCGTGCATGCAGATGATTTAGAACAACACGATGCCGAAACCGGAAACTAATTGAGTACCCATACAAGCCTTTGTTTCGCGCTGGAGGAAGGCCGTAGAACTGGATGGAGATTACGTGGAAGAACAGGGTGTGGCGATAAAAAATTCTTCCCTATGTGAAATTCTCATTATGATCAATACAGAATTGTTGAAGAAGAAAATGCGGTGCATTACTTTTCGGCAACTCTCCTACAAATTTCCATCCTATTAAGATAATTAGTTCATGGTGTGTCGTTTCTTTCTTTCCTTTTTTCGTAGAGTACATATTCGTAATGTTTTAGAAAGTAAATAAAAATATTTTACGAAATCTTGCATAAATGCATTGTGTTGTATACGTGCCGTATGTCAGTTTGTGGGGTGGAATTCCATGCCTGTTGCACTTGTTTGATCAATACAGGGATGGGTAAAGCCACTTGTGAGTGATGCTGGAGTTGTCAACGGACGATGTCCCATATGTGATCGACTGGAGACACATCTGGTGATCGAGCAGGCTAAGGCAACATGTCAACACTCTGTAGAGCATGTTGTGTTACCACACTGTTATGTGAGCGAGCGTTATCCTGTTGGAAAACACCTCTTCGTATGCTGTTCATGAATGACAGCACAACAGATGTAACCACCAGACTGATGTATAATTTTTTAATCACGGTGTGTGGGATAGCCATGAGAGTGCTCCTGCTGTCATACAAAATCGCACCCCAGGCCGTAACTCCTTGTGTAGGTGGAGTGTGTCTAGCATGCAGACAGGTTGGTTACAGGCCCTCAACTGGCCTCCTAACGAACACACGGCCACTGGCACTCAGGTAGAAACAGCTTTCATCATAAAACACAACACACCTCCACTCTGCCCTCCAATGAACTCTTTCTTGACATCACAGAAATCACAAATGTGTTTTGGGTCAGTGGAATGCACGCTACAGGGTGTGTGGCTCGGAGTTGTCCTTTAAGTAACCGATTTCTAACAGTTATTTGTGTCACTGTGGTGCCAGCTGCTGCTCAAATGGCTGTTGCAGATGCAGTACAATGCGCCAGAGCTATACGCCGAGCACGATGGTCTTCCCTCTTGATAGTACAATGTGGCCGTGCGGGACCGTTCTTCTTGCGATCGTACATTCTCGTGGTCAATGCTGCCAGCACTCATGTACAGTGGCTAATTTCTGCCAAGTCTTTCTGCAATGTCCCAGAAGGAACATACTGACTCTCATAGCGCTATTGCTTGCACAACCTCGTTCTAACTCTTTGATAATGGCGTCTTTGTCACCTTAAAGGTCATCTTGACTATCAACTCACCACGCCCAATCTCAAAGGTAAGTAACGCTCGCGACAGTTAAAGCGTGTTTTTCAAAAGAAACCTGAGTTGCGCTAATAGCACCACTCTTATGTGTCTGGTGTGATGTATGAATAGGTATCATCTTTCAGAAGTAACAGCATGCCTACCAATTTTCGTTTATACGCACAACTCTCTATTGATGTTGCGATTTTGTTTTAGCGTAGTTAGGAGATGAAAGCAAATGGACTAAGTAAAAATCTTCTCACTAATAAGAATGACGAAAGTTTTCGGCGATGTCGTGTTTGTGTAATAAATCTAACGATATATTTCAGTGGTATCTGTCTACTGAAATGTTGTAACATACACTAGCATCATCATCCCACACAGAACTGTAGACAATATCATTATCCGCATAGAAACCATTTACATCAGTTCATTTAACAACGCCAACCGTGCAGAATGCATGTAAAATTAAGTATTCCCAACTCCATGCACTGTATTCATGGAATAATTTCCCGTAGCATTTTCTAAAACAAGGAGCAGAATTGTTTCATTGTAGTCCAAGCAAATGGCGACCCCAGCACATTTGTAGTTTGCGATGTTGGGGCGTAAGGTAAACAATCTGATGGAGGCATACTCCAGAGCAAGAAGGTTTTTTGAATGCATTTTTAGGGTAGTGAATAAATTGAGAAAGGAAACAGAAACACCCATCAATGCAGTTACGCGCATTTACCTACTAGGTAACCCTGCCATCCATAGGAAATGTTGAAACTGAACAATTTTGCAACAAACTTAATACAAACGTTTAACACGACATACGACACGAATTCCACGTTACACTGGAAACAGAATTTCTTTTTTGGAATGTTTTGTCAGAAATGCAACCTGAATATTGTCGATTATCTTTCAAGACAAGCAAGAAATTTGAAAAAAAAAGAAGTATTTACTCTACTGATTAGTTCTTTGAAAAAAAAATAGAGTATGACTTGTACTGTGAGACACTTTATATATTCATGCTTCCCATCTGAAACTAAGTAACCATAGCAAACCGACAGGAATGAAAGACAAATGTGCTAATTCTTGATGTCGCATCCATAAACTCTAATTAAGTTATCATAATAAAACAATTTAATTACATGGCAATTTCAGCGCTCCTGCAGTAAGGTAAAAACATTAAGTTCCGCCTTCTGCCCCTAGACGGGTCATTGGGGCTCGGCAGACCGCAACGTCACTCTACCTACGCGTCAATGAATGCGCTATTGAGGGGCATGTGGATAACAGACCGCTCTCTCGGCCGTTGTTTTGTTTCTTGACCTTGTAACACCAGTTAATCGGTTGAGTAGTTCCTCAGCTGCCCTTTAGCAAATAAACTTTGAAAATGTGGCATTCTGAAATTCGAATTTAGAATTTATATTTTTCGATGTGTTTAAGAATTTAAATGACCCTAAATAACACACACACACACACACACACACACACACAATCCATACCTTAAAGTTTTTTTTCTTTTTTATTATTAGTGTTCCTTTTAACAAAAAAATTGAGGAAATTAATTCTTTCTCTAGCATACGATACTGTTAGTTCTCATTCAAAGTGAAGCACAGTATAGGCCTATACACAACTGTTTGTCTTTTGAATGCAATCACTGAAGTTATTTCAATAGTGTCTAGCTTCACTGACCTTCTCCTGTCACAACTAAACTATACATTGAGTATTATCTCTCTGTATCGACATTATTTCCCAAATTGCGGATAAAGCAGATCTTCCAAATTCACTGCATTTGACTTTTCACAGAGTGTGTTATACTATATCAGTCCTCTCATCACGTCTCAAACAGTTAACAAGGTATTGCTGGAATGACGACTACGCTTCCAAGAAACTATCTGATAGAATTCTTTCAAATTATGGAAATTTTTTGCTATGTTAACAACAGTAGATTCGTTCAAATATAGCTTTGCACCACAAACTACAGGGATGAAGAGCTTGCCAATGTTCTTGTTAAAATATTCGCTAGACCGAGTGTTGTGTGGTTACACAGCCTTAATAAACTTTTCAAAGCAGCACATTTGATACAATTTTTTGCAGATGCTTTCTGTGCCTCGTTTTGGAGTGTCAAAACAATTAATAGTGCCTTGTGAAAACAACCTTCACACTTTCTTTTTAACAGTTATTTAATACTCTCAAGTTCCTCCCATAACAAACGTGCAAATGGGTAAGTCGTGCCTTCTAGTGCTGTAATTAAACTTTCAATGCTAGCACATTTGTCACTCACAAATCTGTATTGCAAGAAGACTAAAGCTAATTCAAGTTCATTTTTAAACGAACAAGAATGAGCTCAATGGCAGCATTTTTTCCTCAACGATCTGAAATAAATCTATGATTGCTGGTAAGTGTGTGCCCAAGTACTGCAATGTATGGAACCAAGAAGACCAAGTAGTTTATTTCGTGGTTACTGGAACGATTTTTTTTTTGCAGGTGAGGAAATTTCTCTTGAAGAAACAGAAGGTATGCGCTTTTCATTTTGTGGGAGTGCCTAGTTTTTTTTTTTTTATCAAGATGTCACCAACTAGTTCATTTCAAATGATGGATGCACAAAATGAATTTAAATGGTCTCCGATCAATATTTCACGTGCGTGAAAACAAGATTCCATGTATGCAGCAGAGTCTGTCACTAAACCCACAACATTTTCGTATTTAATGCTTTTTTTAGGGTTTCTACTATGGCCTGGACTCTAGTACTTCTGTTAGCAACATCTAAAAAGTTACCAGAAACCAGATGCAGTTTCAGTTCTGATGCTACAGATATTGTCTGAAACAAAACTGCAAATACGCACCTTCCATTTGTGCCACAAGTTCCGTCGTCAGTGATCACAACAGGAACGTCCTTCACAGCATCTTTGATTTCTTCTCTCATTTTTCACTGTACTGTCTGATGTATTCTCGGCGTAATCTACCTGAACAGGGCATACAAACAACACTCTGGATACATTTATTTAAAATAATGATCGAACTTCAGCATTATCTAGTTTAGTCAATGGGATTCTTGCCCTTAAACTCATTTTAACTACGATTTAACTACAATATCGTGGTGCACAGATATTCTCTCTCTGTCTCTCTCTCTCTCTCTCTCTCTCTCTCTCTCTCTAGCAGCCACTTCAGTGTCTTTTTTACCTCGTGACTAGTAGTTTCAATGCTTATTTCTGAACTGTCTTTTTTCTCCCAGTCACGTATCACATAGCAAAAGAGACACACAAAAGAATTTTTGTCTCAACATAAAACCTTTCTTCTTTCGGAGAGGCACTGCATCGCTCTTGGAAACTGAATTTATGCGTACCCATTTTAACTACAATCACTTCACAACATCCACGAATTAACAAAACACTACACATCAAAAGTTAACTAAGAATGTGCAATTCCAGCTTTACTATGGCTATCTGGCGAAAATATTTACAAAAAAAATCGTTGCTTTACTCATATTTTAGAAAATCTTGTTCAGTAACGACGAAAAGTAAAGAGAAAAGAATGAAGCAGATGACATAAAAAAACAGCCATTGCAAAATCGCTTACTGTAACTTTGAATGCCGCTAGCAGGAAATGCGGGGAACAGGGAAAGCGCATAGGATTTGCGGCGGAGAGATGTGGGGTGCGGAAGGGTAATAAGCTCCGTCTTCCAATTACGCAGCACAAGTAACACAAACCTGTGTTTTGAGCTTCCATGAGCTTCTGATAAATGTTTCCATTTTTTGAACTGGAGTAGAAGGTAGACCCGCAGCTGATCAACAACCGCAGCAATACACAGGCAACGACAGCACACCTCAGTGACAAAAGCGGACGACAAGCCAATCTACACCGGCTGACAGTACGCTGCACATTTGGCAACGACCATCTGCAAATCACAGCAGACTCCCGACTTTTTGCAGACTACAGCCAACCACAACTGGGGAGTCCCCATGCCAAGTTTTAGTCCCCACATAGTGCGCGAGCCGCTTTCTTAACAAAGATTTCTGTGTGTAGTGCAAGGATGCTGTATTTTTATCTCGACAGGGATTGAAGAGAAAAAGAGCGAAGCAAAAAATTGGAAAGCATTAATTCAAAAATTCTACGCTACTATTGTCTCATACGCAAGGCAGCTTGGCAACTGTTAGAAGTCATCTAGCGAAGTTTTGTAAGCTGCAAAGGCTGATTTTCTACTTTGTATCTCGACTTTGATACCTGCCTTTTGCCTCACTTTCCTGAGTTCGTTATTCCATTCAGGTATAAATAACATATTTTCGGTTTAGCGCTCACTTTTCTATCACGTAAAATATCACAGAGACGTATCTTATTTTATCTGCTCCGTGGTAACTCTGTAGTGCGAAAATGTGTGTGCTTCACAGGTTAGCAGAATGTTATATCTAGCATATATGTATAGTTACGCAATAAGTAATTGTTTACAATAGTAATGTTCGTTCTTTCGTCATCTCTTTATGGTGATTTCGCATATGATCTTCGATATATTATAAACATTACAAGTCTAGTGCCTCTATTTTCAGATATTTTAGCACTTAAGTAATAAATTTCTCTGAAATATACTAATTTTAATACATTTCTCTGAAATACACCGATTTTGCATTTTACCGCACTTGGAAATCGACCGAAACCATGACACTATACCGAGGTAGCGTTGGAATAACCATTTTTTCACTTTCAAAATATTTAGCATTTACAGCATATGCGAATTTCACGTACCTCTAATCCTGAGGCTATGTGAACCCTGTAGTACACCTCCCACGAAGGAAAAACCCTTGATAGTACCGGGGATCGAAACCGCGTCCTCTGGATAGTTATCAGCCGCCCTGACGACTCACATACGGACACCCACCCACTAATTATCCCTGGCATTAGCATCTTAGTACTGATGGCGTCTAGAGATCTACTAGCTTGGATGTTTTTGTACTAATTCGATGAACTGTGTATCATCCATTTTGAGCTGCGGAACTGCCAGAGAATGACTGGAACGGCGATACCAACGCCTCCGACTGTGCGCGTCAGTTACGATTGCATTGCTCGGAAGACCAGTCGAGTCTCCCGGTTCTAGACGCATCTCTGAGGCTGATTCTGTTGTGTGGCTAGGGAAGGGTTGCACTCACTGGAATCGCACCTTATAGAGGTGGACTCATGTGCGCAAACCGTCTCTACATCGTATAAATATTGTGAGTTATCGTTTTTAAGCTAGTTGTGTACATTTTGTGAGGCGGAAACTCTGGACCAGCCCAGAATTTGCCTAAACGAGCGTGTAAAACCCCCTAATAACCGTTATCAGGCTGGCTGGTGTACGTGAGCATCAGCTGTTAATCTTCGTGAACCTTTAATCGAGATGAGACTCACTACCCTGTTACGCAAGGTAGTGCGATGCGGGAGGAGTCCTCTATGGTGTGCGTGAATTTTATAAATGTTTTATACTGGACAACAATATGAGATGATAGTTTCTTATATATTAGATTATCACGATTGCTGACTGGGCTGCAATGTTGTTAGTATATAAATATAGATGTGGAAATGGCTTCCGAATGATCAGCAGTTATTTTGATACTGATCGTGATTTGACTTTGCCAAAAAAGGTAAGAGAAGAACTTCATTTAAAATAGCTATTCACTTCCATGAATTTCCAACAGCTATTCCTAAATTCCTGCTTATAGCAAGTTCGTACCATTCGTTGATTTTACTTTTCAAACTTCTTCAAAACACAAAAGCAAGCAATTCCAGTACTTGTTCGGAATACTTATAACTATCTAGAGGAGTGCTTCCCAGCCCGTCTGAGACCTTCGCCGTTGAGTACAATTAGATATTACATAGTTCTAGCACCTCCCTTCACTACCATCATGAACATTAGCGCTTTAGTGAAAATCAGAAAACTTCTTTGAAAACTTCTTTGAAAACTTCTTTGAAAACTTCTTTGAAAATTTCTTTGAAAACTTTTATTTTAAAAAGCAAGGAAGGTAAATGCTACTTAGTTTTTGTAGGTGTTTGATTGAACTACGAACTAAAATGTTAGTGAGACAATTGGTACTCGTTATTAGTAACAATCTTTTCTGTATAGAATGAAGAAGCAATTTTCAGTGCATAGCGAATGCTACGTACGATTCCTTCTCAGAAATGGAAGCTAACTATCCACATTGGAGGTAGGCGTCACGAAACATGCTACACTATGTGATCAAAGGTATCCGGACATCTGGCTGAAAATTACTTACAAGTTCGTGGTGCCCTCCATCGGTAATTCTGGAATTCAGTATACTGTTGGCCCACCCTTAGCCTTCATGACACCTTCCACTCTCGCAGGCATACGTTCAGTCCATGAAAAACACGACCACGCCATAACACCACCGCCTCCGAATTTTACTGTTGGCACTACACACGCTGGCAGATGCCGTTCACCGGGCGTTCGCCATACCCACACCCTGCCATCGGATCGCCACATTGTGTACCGTGATTCGTCACTCCATACAACGTTTTTCCACTGTTCAGTCGTCCTATGTTTATGCTCCTTACACCAAGCGAGGCGTCGTTTGGCATTTACCGGCGTGATGTGTGGCTTATGGGCAGCCGCTCGACCATTAAATCCAAGTTTTCGCACCTCCCGCCTAACTGTCTTAGTACTTGCACTGGATCCTGATGCAGTTTGGAATTCCTGGATAGATGTCTGCCTATTACACATTACAACCCATTCAACTGTCGGCGGTCTCTGTCAGTCAACAGACGAGGTATGATTTTGTACTGTACGTGGCACTTCACATTTCCTCTTCGCTATCAAATCGGAAGCAGTGGACCTATGGGTTTTTATGAGTGTAGAAATCTCGCGTACAGACGCATGACAAGTGACACCCAATCACCTGACCAGGTTCGAAGTCCGTGGGTTCCGCGGACCGCCCCATTCTGCTCTCTCACGATGTGTAATGAGCACTGAGGTCGGTGACAGAGTAACTGGAAGTAGGTGGCAGCACAGTGCACCTAATATGAAAAACCTATGTTTTTGGGGGTGTCCGGATACTTTTGATCACATAGTGTACTTACAGATACCTGTTATTACAACCTCTGTTTACCGTCCTGTGGGACTTGGCTACAGTGGTTGTGCTCTAGCAAGATCAGGTAACACCAGGTCTGAAAGGTCGGAAAGGCATCCCGTGGGCTGCAACTGTGGAAACCTCTAAGTGTCCTCGTTCAGCACTGGATCCGGCGCTCATTGCAGTTGCTCTGCTTGTGGTACGACACAGTCTAACGATGTTGGACATTCTGTGAACTCGATCAGCTCCAAGTCATACCGATGGTCGTCTTGTTCCCAGCTGCTGCTGCTGCTGGCGGCAGCACTTCATTCTGACAGCAAATAATGATGCACATGCAATGACATTATAAAAACATTATCAAACGGCAGGGAGTTGAGGTTGTATGCCACTGGCTGCAGAATGATGGCAGGGCGGGGGGGGGGGGGAGGGGGGGGGGAATGTTCAACTGTCTCAGCTGTAATATGGCACCGTAGATACAAGTGCTGAGAGCTGCTGAGTTTTTTTTTTAATTTTTTTTTTTATAATGTCCACTGCCCTACCACTTACCATACTCAGACTCTTCGTTCTTACTTCCACAGGGAGTACTTTTTTCACTTTGCCTCATGCAAAAAGGCTCTCCTCGTAACTATGAATTTAGTTTATTTTCCCTTACTTAAGTCGAACCAGGGCACACCATTACATTTTACGTTGATGGTGAACTAGTACAGGAGTACCATTTGTGAAGAAATTGAATTTAGAAGGTATACACTTAAAAAAGAATTTCATCTCTTATTTATCTTAATGTTCAACTATTTTTGATAACGAAGAATTAAGTTACGAATCACTCACACTCAAAAATTAAGATGCTGAAATATCTTTATTATTTGAACCACAAAAAACCAACATGTTTGACGCAATAAATAAATGACCATTTCTCAATCTAATCAAAAGAAGGTGGACTATACTACCAAATAGGACAAAAGAACATGAGGGAAAGTGTAAAGCATGCCCAAAAATTCACGTAAGAAGTGATTTTTTTAGAAAATGTAGGGCCATAACTAAAAATTGCAAATTTTGTATCGATTCAAAAAGTATGCAGTATTGGGTTTTGATCGAAGTCTGTTTGGAAAACAGCCTACTTATCACAGTGAATGTCGACGAATGAGTATCTGTCCCTTCTGAAGTCACAGCATCATGTTCGGATTTCAGTGTCCTTTCAGAACCTAACAAATATCAGGTCTCTGTTCTGTGATCTTGGCCATGTGTGATGGTTCTGTTCCTAGAATCAATGGATTGATTGACAATTTTCGCTTTTGATTCAAAAGACGAATTTTTATCACACGGAAATATTAAGAGAAATCAAGTAGAACTATCTAATCAGAGAAATTTTCAATAATGAACTTGAACAGCTCGTTTCTCATAACATTAAAGGTTTTTTTAGCACCTTGGCCTTAATTGACGAGTCCTTGCTACAGTTCCTTCGAAATGGAACAAAAATGATCAAATCATCCTGTCTACACTTTGCAGATAGTTATGAAATCGAAAGTTGTAAATGATCCGGTCGAGAGAGGCGTCAAGCCCAAGGAGAACAACAATAAACAATTATTCACACACTCACGCAAGAACCTCAGGAGTTCGGCGTACTACATCTGCGATTGCGAAAATCCTAGCAATCAGTTGCATGTAAGTATAGACCGCTGTCTCGGTAACAGGCGCTTCACATGACCCCAGAAGATGCTTTCGAGTTCATGCCCAGAGAAAGCCTGACCTACCAGAAGGCCACCTTCGACCCGAGGCTTCTTGCCTCGTTCGACTAAATTCCACCCAAAATGATAGGATTTCAGCAGAGCAGGTTGACATATAAAGCAGTACGACAATGGTAATCAACAAGGACTCATTACATCAGGAATTTCCAAGTGAGACACGAGGCTTGATCATAGTAGACACTGTCTGTTGCTGCCTCAAGTTTAGATAATATGGATTCCACCTTTACTATCTTTCCACATGCAGACCTATGCTAACAATGTCAGCACTCGTGAAGAAGCAGCATAGCTGCCGGGAAGCAACAAGGGTGTTTCTGTGGGAGTTCAATAGTTTGAGCAAAAGTGCAATGGAGGTTTCTTGTGTGAACTACGTAAATACACGGTGGCGCACGAAATGTGTTACCATTTTGTTTTTGAATATAAACTTTATTGTCAATACAGTCTGAAAGGAACATATACTACAATGAAGAGCCGTCCATGGAGATTTGTTCTAACTCAGCACATGCTCAATATGTCCACCATTTCGCTTCCTAACTTCCTTCAAACGAACACTGAAGTTAGTGATTACCCTACGGCACATGTCTTACGTAATTTCATTGCAAGTTTGAAGAATAAGTCTTCTGAGCTCCATTAAATCACGTGGACGTTTCGGGAAAATTTTTCCTTTAGGTACCCCCAAAGAAAAAAGTCACATGGATTGAGGTCTGGACTATTGGGGGGCCAATTTTGTCCGTCATTGAAGCGACCTGGAAACCTGAGTAAAATGATTCGCATGTCGAAATGCTCGTGTAAAAACTCCAACACAGTGTTTGCAGTATGTGGCCTTGCTCCATCTTGCATGAACCACTGCGTGTTGAAGGGCAAGGCAGTAGCAAGAAGCTGTGGATCGAAGCTATTGCGAAGCATGCTCAAATAACGCTCGCTGTTCACAGTTTCTTCAAAGAAAAAGGGGTCCAATAAGTCCGTGACTGGAAATTGCTGCCCACGCTGTAATCCTCGGAGCATAATGTTGTCGTTCATGAAGCACTTGTGGGTTTTCAGTGGCCCAAAAGCGTACATTTTGATTGTTAACCACACCGTCTAAATGAAAATGCGCTTCGTCTGAAACAGTAGTCTCTGCTGCTTGTGTTCTTCAGTGAACTTCTATGCACAGGTCATCTTGTATGGGTACATATGGAGGTCACGTTTAAGAATGCGTTGAACGGAGCGTCTGGATATTCCCAGTTGCACTGCTGCCTTTCTACACAATTTCCCGGGACTACTCTGTACAGCAACTAGTGCCGCTTCAGTATTCTCTGGGGAACAAACAGGCTTAGGCCGAGGTCGCTTCGCTTCCAATATTGTTCCTTACTGTACAAATTTATCATACAACCTGTGGATGGTCTTCTTGCAAGGGACCCATCGTGTGTTAAACTGTTGTCGAAAACGCCTCTGAGTCACAACAAGGCTTTTCGTTTCATGAAAAAGTAACAATTGCCGATCGTTGCTGTGTCGTCAGTCTTCCATTGTCAGCCACTGCTGCTTACTATAAGTAAGTAGGCTCCTAGTGGCAGTATCGTGAATTACACGTCATTTCGTAACTCATTTGTTTTTCCAAGCTCTGCTGGTACTGCTGTAGAGATCCCAGCGCGATATCTAATGTGCGTCGTAAATTGTGAAAGAAACAATTGGTAACACATTTCGTGCGCCACCCTGTAGTAGACTAATTGGAGTTCAACCACAGTGAGCAATTTGGAGGGCTGTATTCTCCAAAGAAAGGATGAGTAGTGGCGCAGGCCCACGCACTCGCTTGTTGCCATAATCTCACTGGTGCTGTAATCAGCTAGCGGAGCATTCCACCACCACACCCACCTCTGTACACTGGCACACTATCCCAGTCTATTACCAAAATCCGCGATGCATCGGCAACATTGTGGCAAGTGGGGTATGTGACACTCAGGCTGTCTTCTCATCAACAAGCCTGCCCTGAAGCGTATATAAGTGGCCGTGCGGTTCTAGGCGCTGCAGTCTGGAACCGCGAGGCCGCTACGGCCGCAGGTTCGAATCCTGCCTCTGGCAAGGATGTGTGTGATGTCGTTAGGTTAGTTAGGTTTAACTACTTCTAAGTTATAGGGGACTAATGACCTCAGAAGTTGAGTCCCATAGTGCTCAGAGCCATTTGAACCATTTGGAGCATATAAATACTGGTCTTCCAGCTGGGAAATGGCATTGAACCAGCTACTGTTGTAGAGAGGGCTACTGCCATGAGACCATTGTCATTCACCTGTCATCCCCTTTAGCAGCTGTTTCCAATCGCCATCCTATGGGACTGCCTACTTGAGAGTCCAGTCACAGCACTGATGGATGAAGGGCGAAACTGAAGCCCTTAGTCATTGATCCTCTGGGTGTCCATCGATACCAGACGCTACCACGCAGACGTGACACTAGGGTTCGTACCCGGATGTAATCATTCCCAACCCTCACCACAGCAGACTGCCAGCCCATCTTTCCAGTAACAGCCGTGCCAGAGCACAGCGTCAATATCTGAGACAAAGCCGCCGTCGCTGCCATCGCCCAGTAATGACAACAATGCAAGGTCGCCTTGCTACTGAGACGTACTGGGTGTAGTGACGGCAGGCGTTTTCACAGTGACACACATCCACCTTGGATCGTGGATTAGTCGCCTACCCACCAGTCGCTGGACGTGGGCGGGAGGCCTCTGTAGCGAACTATTGTAAATAAGTACACGAATCGACTGTCTACAAGCTACACGTGACAGGAACCGGCCGCGCCTTCCCACTGGAGAACCCCAAAACCTTACAATACCTACATTACCTTACTACTATTTTATCCGTTACTTTAAAACTGTCTCAGGTTATTTGAATATCTTATGGTGCAGTGTTATTGAGAGAGAGCGTATTTGTTGCGTGTGTTCCAGTTACGCTCCCTCTGATAAGAAACGAGTCCACAATTTGGTTAGAAAAAAAATGGTTCAGGACTGTAGGACGGGTGTTAGTGTCTCACAACAGAATAGGCATAACTTCTGGGTTACTAAATTAGCGATATAGGTTTGTCGCATTCATGAAGCACAGCACCCACTGTCGCGCACCATTCCAACGTTGCTTTTCGACAGACACGCTGCCCTGTACAAATTCTTCGTTCTCCGATGGATGTCTGTCAATGTTTGTCATTCGGCGTCCAAGAAAAGAGTAACAAAAAAGTGGTTCAAATGGCTCTGAGCACTATGGGACACTTCTGAGGCCATCAGTCCCCTACAACTTAGAACTACGTAAACCTAACTACCCTAAGGAGATCACACACATCCATGCCCTAGGCAGGATTCGAACCTGCGACCGTAGCGGTTCCAGACTGCAGCGCCTAGAACCGCACGGCCGCTTCGGCCGGCTTTTGTTAGAGAATCTCTGTAGTGGGGAGGAAGGGCGTTTCTGATAGCTGCTAGTACACTGCTCCGTTCGAGTTCGTTTACAGAAGAATAGGATAATTAGAGCAGACTTTACTTCAACTGTCGTAACAAACTAGATAATTTAGCAAGTTACTTCGCAGTCAGGATCGAAATATTAGTGTTTTGATGTGTGCAAAATCGCGTAAGATACACATCTGGCTGGATGGTGTACGTCTTTGATCTGCTGCGTGAATTCGATCTGAGTGTGACTCGCCTCCCTGTGTCGAAAATTAAAACAGTGGATATTACACAATACTAACAGATCTCCACCTGAGTTGTCTCTACCGCACAGTAGTAACGCAGAGAAATACATACAAAGAAATTTCTTTGATATCACGATGGGTTTTAGTTGTTCTAACAAAAGGATGGTGTACTGGTATCCAAAATCAAAGACAATAAAGTAATGTTAGATTTTCTCTATATTCTAGACTAAAATTCGTCAGCGTTAAGTCCAAAAGTCTCGTAGAATGCTGATAAGAGTATTACATGTATTTAAGAATAAGTAACTAACCAAGGAAATACAGCCCTCTGTTTATAAGATACCGGACCTCAGTGCTTTACACAAACATTAAAACACTTCGCTCTCAGCCGGCCAGAGTGGCCGAGCAGTTCCAGGCGCTACAGTCTGGAACCGCGCGGCCGCTATGGTCGCAGGTTAGAATCCTGCCTCGGGCATGGATGTGTGTGATGTCCTTAGGTTAGTTATGTTTGAAGTTATACGTTCTAGGGGACTAATGACCTCAGAAGTTAAGTCCCATAGTGCTCAGTCATATTTTGAACTTCGCTCAATAAAAATTTATTTACAGTAATTTCGCAGTGAATCGTCAAACAAATTTTACAAAATAGTAGAACTACTTATTTGAACAACATTACGATAGAGTTGCGCAACAGCTGTTGCATGTCAGTATAACCATACTGGGACTCCATTTGTTACGCATAATAGAATATCTCTAATAACATGAAAAATTTACTAAAACTGAATTCACAGTACTAACATGAACCTCAAGAGTTATGGCACTTTTCACGGTTTACTTGACGTCTTAAAATAGTGACAAGGAAATAACGTGCACCCACTTCTGATAAAGGAACTATTGAAATCTGCTTTGAGTCTGTGGCTGTGCGAGCACCTTTCTGTAGAAAGTATTCACCGCCCTTCTCAAGTCAGATTTAGGCTACACATGCCCAGCTCTTTCATACTTTAAAATCAAACGTGGACAGGATGCAGATGTTGTGCATATGAGAAGCAGGACAGGATAGCACAAAAAAGTTGTAACTTTTCATATGGCTAGAAGAAAGATATTGTCTAACACACACATCACTGGGTGCGTGAGCACTGTATTGCACAAATGGTTCACTGTTTTCCTACGTGAGATACCAGATCGCCGAGTCGCGAGATTTCCTGGCTTGCATCTTTACTGTCTTCCCGGCTCACGGCGGGCTCTTTAGGTGGCGACCAGCTCACTGCAGGCCGTAATACTAACGCTTCTCCAATACTATCTTCATCTGAGGACTGAACTTTCTTGGTTTTCTTCTTGAGCATTCGTTGTACGAACTCTTTGAAGCCTTCGTGGTCCTCGCACCATTTCTCCAACAAGCTGTCGGAATCATGGGTGCTGACAAGTTTCTCGACCCACCGTTTGGCACTGTTGTTGAGAGCACAGCGAAGCAGGCGCTGCCTCTCCGTTTGACAGAACATCCTGCGGGTGCGCTGTCGCTCTGCCGTGCTGGGTATCCTGTCCTGTAAAAACCACATGAGGCACTCAGACGACCACAAAAACATGGTATATGACCATTCACAATCTATACACAGTCTAGAAGAAAACGATAAATGCTAACAATCACCTTCTGTTGTACCAGCAGGGCTCCAGAGCATTCCTGGAGTACGGAAAAAGAAAAATGGCTATCCTGAGCAGTGCAGACGGGCACGGATCCATGACTCAGTCTTTATGAGGTGGTGGGCGAGGAGGCGGGGGTAGAAGATCATAATTTGTTCGTGATTTACAAAAACACTTTATGTTCCGTGTCTCTGTCGGAGGAAGGTTGGTGGAGAAGGGGGGGTCGGGGTTTGAGACTAATTCATACACTCCCCCCCCTTTTTTTTGCAAGTGTTCAATATGTAGGTTATTTCCCTTTAGATTCTCCATGTCCACAGTTCCTTTCTCCCGGCCGGCCGGAGTGGCCGAGCGGTTCTAGGCGCTTCAGTCTGGAACCGCGCGACCGCTACGGTCGCAGGTTCGAGTCCTGCCTCGGGCATGGATGTGTGTGATGTCCATAGGTTAGTTAGGTTTAAGTAGTTCTAAGTTCTAGGGCACTGATGACCCCAGAAGTTAAGTCACATAGTGCTCAGAGCCATTTTGTCATACGAAACCGCGTCCCATACCACAACTCCAGGTATAGGACCAGTGTATCTACCACGCAGACAGGTTGGTTTCGAACTTCCTGGCAGATTAAAACTGTATGCCGGATCGAGACTCGAACTCAGGACCTTTGCCTTTCGCGGGCTAGTGCTCTATCAACTGAGCTACCCAAAGACGACTCACGCCCCGTCCTCACAGCTTTACTTCTGCAAGTACCTAGTCTCCTACCTTCCAAACTTTACAGAAGCTCTCCTGCGAACGCTGCAGAACTAGCACTCCTGAAAGAAAGGATATTGCTGAGACATGGCTTAGCCACAGCCTTGGGGATATTTCCAGAATGAGGTAAAGGTCCCGAGTTCGAGTCTTGGTCCGGCACACACTTTTTAATCTGCCAAGAAGTTTCATATCAGCGCACACTCCGCTGCAGAGTAAAAATCTCTTTCTAGGTTGGTTTCAGGCCTTTAACCAGCCTCATCCTACCTCACACATAGCCATCACTGGCATCGAGGTCGAACCAGATTTCATTAGGAAACAATAGATCTCTACCATGCCCTCCAAATAGCTCTCGCTTGGCGCCACTGAAGTCGCAAATGGCGGTGGTTTTGGGTCAGTGGAATGCACGCTACAGGGCATTTGGCTTAGAGCTGTCATTTTACTAACCAATTTGTAACAGTTGTGTCACTGTGGTGTCACCAGCTGCTACGATTGCTTTTGGAGATGCAATACGATGTGCCAGAGCTATACGCTCAACACGATCTTTCCTTTCGATAGTGCCACGTGGCCGTCGGGAGCCCGGTCTTCTTGGGACCGTACATTCTCGTGACCACCGCTGCTAGCAATCATTTACAGTTGCTAAATTCCTGCTAATTCTTTCTGCAGTATCGCAGAAGGAACGTACAACTTCTCGCAGTCCTATTGCACGACCTTTTTCTAACTCAGTCTTTGTCACCTTAAAGGCAGTTTTGACTAACGTCAGCTCACCACGTCCAATCTCAAAAGTAACTAACGCTCACGATCGGTACAGCGTGTATTTAAAGCAAACGTGATTTGCTTCCTTATAGTGGCGCTGCTAGCGCCAATCTTAAGCGACTGCCGCGAGATCTCATTTACATCATTTTTCAGATGTAGAAACATGCCTACCAGCTGTCGCTTATGTCACACTACTACTCCTTGGCGTTACGATTTTTTTCCGTCTGTGTGTAACAATTTCGTAAAAAAAATTATAGCACACTTTCCTGATGCGCCACTGCTAAGATTGCGATCACAATTCTGCACGCTTTCTGCAATGAAGTCCTTCCAGCACCTTTACTACAATATGCCGATTCCCTCATCCCAGTAAAAGTTCAAAACGATGCATTACTGAGCATTGCTTTATTAAAAAAAATATTGAATTTGTTGTTCTCCATTATTTCAGAAAATTATTAATAGTTATTTTATAATACTCCCGTTGTCTTATATGATTATGCTCTTCACTGGTATATGATAGTCTTCACTATACGATATTTCGGCGATCGCTGAGTACACAATCACACCGGAACTGAATTACCATTTTTTTTCTTTATTGAATTTCGATTCCCCCCTAAGGGGGCAGGCTAGCAGCAGCTTAGTACGCTGCCTGCAGCCTACAGACTTTTTAAAACGTAAGAAGAAGATAAGAAACAATAAAAGCAGTCGATAAAAGGGTGACTTAAATTGTAAACCGGTGACTTAAATTGTAAAACGGCAGGATATTGTGGTAAGTTAAAACATAAAACAAAGGATTGGCAATGCTAATAAAATACACAGGAAGCAGACAGATAAAATAGTAGACAGACAATTAAAAACGTGGCGACAGTCTGGTTTCTGTTCACAAGAGATATAAAAATCACACCCAGCGACAGTATGATTTTCGTTCGCAACACTTCGGAAAAGACACACCACACTGAACACTCACTGTAAACACTGCACTAAAATGTCGGCACAAATATGACACACCATAGCCAAGGGCAGATGAGGGGGGGGGGGGGTGGACCTTGACAGACGAGGGGGAAAACAAGGAGGGAGGAGAGGAAAAACGAAAGAGGGTGGGGACCGAAGGAGGTAGAGGACTCATAAGGGGGAGGAGGGGCAGGGCAGATGTGAGAGGGAATGGGAAAAGGCAGTGGAGGGAAATGCAAAGGACTCGGGGGAGAGAAGGGGGGAAGAGAGATGGTAGGTGGGGAAAAAAGAGGATGGAAGGGGGGGAGAGGGAGCCCAGGAAAAGGACAGAGGATAGGAGGGGGGGTGAGGATCAGAGTTGATAGGAGGGATAAATTGAGGGAGAGAGGGCATCATCCGGGAGGGGGAGTTGATGGAAACCATCTTGGGAAAGGAGATGAAGGGTGTAGAGATGGAGGGTTGGGGGGACACAACAGTGAAGACGTGGCACGGGGCGGGGACGGAAGAGGAGAGGAGCAACCAGGGGGTGAGGAGGATAAAGCGGGCGGGAGGTATAGAGTATGCGGATATGTTCGAGGAATAGGAGCAGATGGGGGAAAGGAATGAGGTCATAGAGGATCCGCGTGGGGGATGGGAGACGTATACGGAAGGCGAGGCGGAGTGCATGACGCTCAAGGATCTGGAGGGACTTATAGAATTTGGGGGGCTGAATTATCATTAGAAACGGCGGCTCCTTTATACCCCAGGTCCAGGCCACTGGGCCTGCGCGAGAAGCGGAAGAGCTGCCCCCTGCAAAGCGAAGAAATACAGCGCCGCCAGCGGTAGAAACTGGCGAAAGTGATAAATCGCAAATTAAGACTTAGCGGGTCGAAAACCAGACCGTCGTTGTTTTGTATCAGATAAAACAGGGTTCCATATCTTGCTTAAATGAATACCTTTATCTCTATCACTAATGTCATCAGATAATCGTATTTCGACGGATTCCTTGCGCACACAATCACAGTAACAATAAGCTGGAGCAAAATGGTACCTTGGGACATGGCGTAGACTATAACCCCACACATACGGACCGCTATCTTCATTCTAGGAGGTGCTGTCGTCCACCACACCAGGAGTTCTACGTACATTGGTCAAGAGAGCTTATACCATTTCTGATTCCGAAAATTTGACAGAGTAACTGGATCATTTTAAGGCTGACATCAAGCTCAACAGATATACCGATCGTCACATTAATCGTGCTTTTCAGTTTGGACCATCAAGAGAACCAGTGCCAGATACTAGTAAATCGGTTGCTTTCCCAACTTTTTCTGAAAGTATTTCTCCAAAAATTTCTAGAATTCTCAGGAAATATGATATTAAAAGTGTCCTTTTGCCTTTGGCCAAGACTAGAGCCCTGTTTGGATCTGTTAATGATGATTTGGGATTGAGAAAGCTGGAGTTTATAAAATTCCCTGTTATTGTGGAAAAGTCCTATATTGGACAGACTATTCGCACTGTTCATGACCAATGTGTAGACCATCAGCGTCACATACGTTTGTTCCAACCTGAAAAATCTGTCGTCGCCGAACATTCTCAATGAAGGGCATAACACGTCGTTTAAAGACACGCAAATCATTGCTCTGGCTTCTCGTTACTTGGATTGTGTGCTCAAGGAATCAATCGAACTACGATTATCTGATGAAATTATTAATAGAGATAAAAGGTTTCCTTTAAGCAAGATATGGAACCCCGTTTTATCTGATATAAAACAACAACGGCCTGGTATTCCACCCACTACATCTGAATTTGTGATTTATCACTTTCGCCAGTGTCTACCGCCGGCGGCGCTGCAATTCTTCGCTTCGCAGTGACCTGGACCTGAGGTATAAAGAAGCCGTCGCTTCTGATGTTCATTCAGTTCCGACATGATTGTGTACTCAGCGATCGCATCTAAAGATGGCGGCCAGATGATCGCCGAAATATCGTGTAGTGAAGACTATCACATCCGGCAGCATACCCGTGAAGAGCATAAACTTGTTTAATGTTCTTTTACAATAAAAGTCGTTTGGAATGTAGAGAAACTAAAATTGTCATAATCCATGTCTCCCACTTCCTATTACGGCTTTGAAAGAACAAACCAATCAGATGAATCGTGAATGTGTGTGATGAGGTTAAATATGAGTGTATCGAGAAAGAATATCAGTAACATGACGCTTTCATGGAGCACGCGACTGGAAGAAAACTTATAAATATTGGTTTTGAACGTAGTGATCAAGACAGTTATCAGGAACTTAAGACCACCACAGCTAGGGAACTGGACGCTAGCTCGACCGAGACCTTCATGAGATGAGAGAAAACTGATACGACTGATGAACCTACAAGATTGATTTCAGATGCTGGTCAATAATGAATTACTGTAATATGTACGTACACACCATTTAATTTTATTTTTAGATTGGTTTAACTTCCTTCAACACACTTTAAAACAAAACCTTAAGTGTTATGCTGTTTTGTACATTGATGAAATGTCTGGTGCCATTAATGGTGCAATATGGAGCGTTCTGTCCCCGCTCGTTCCCTAGCATGCCCACACATTTCAGTAAACAGACATCAGCGCATTGGCGTGTAAGCCGCAATGATTTATGCAATGGGCAGTATACTACACTACTGACCGTTAAAATTGCTACACCGCGAAGATGACGTGCTACAGACGCGAAACTTAACCGACAGGAAGAAGATGCTGTGATATGCAAATGATTAGCTTTTCAGCGCATTCACACAAGGTTGGCACCGGTAGCGACACCAACAACGTGATGACATCAGGAAAGTTTCCAATCGATTTCTCATACACAAACAGCAGTTGACCGGCGTTGCCTGGTCAAACGTTGTTGTCATGCCTCGTGTAAGGAGGAGAAATGCGTACCAACACGTTTCCGACTTTGATAAAGGATAGATTGTAGCCTATCGCAATTGCGGTTTATCGTATCGCAACATTACTGCTCGCGTTGTTCGACATCCAATGACTGTTTGCAGAATATGGAACCAGTGGGTTCAGGAGGGTAATACGGAACGCCGTGCTGGATCCCAACGGCCTTGTACCACTAGCAGTCAGGACGACAGGCATCTTATCAGCATGACTGTAACGGATCGTGCAGCCACGTCTCGATCCCTGAGTCAACAGATGGGGACGTTTTCAAGACAACAACCATCCGCACGAACAGTTCGACGACGTTAGCAGTGGAACGGACTATCAGCTCGGAGACCATGGCTGCGTTTACCCTTGACGTTGCATCACAGACAGGAGCGCCTGCGATGGTGTACTCAACGACGAACCTGGGTGCACGAATGGCGAAACGTTATTTTTTCGGATGAATCCAGGTTATGTTTACAGCATCATGATGGTCGCATCCGTGTTTGTCGACATCGCAGTGAACGCACATTGGAAGCGTGTATTCGTCATCGCCATACTCGCTTATCACCCGGCGTGATGGTATGGGGTGCCATTGGTTACACGTCTCTGTCACCTCTTGATCGCACTGACGGCACTTTGAACAGTGGACATTACATTCCAAATGTGTTACGACCCGTGGCTGTACCCTTCATTCGATCCCTGCGAACCCCTACATTTCAGCAGGATAATGCACGACCGCATGTTGCAGGTCCTGTACGGCAGGGCTTCCCAACCTTTTCAGCTGGTGGACCCCTTCTTCAGTCGAAAATCCATGGCGGACCCCTAGTCTGTTCCAAATTCACATTCTTATCTGCAGCATTCGCTGATAGTAATTGAATGTTTTACAAGTATTGCCGGCCAGGGTGGCCGAGCGGTTCTAGGCGCTACAGTCTGGACCCGCGCGACCGCTACGGTCGCAGGTTCGAATCCTACCTCGGGCATGGATGTGTGTGATGTCCTTAGGTTAGTTAGGTTTAAGTAGCTCTAAGTTCTAGGGGAGTGATGACCTCAGATGTTAAGTCCCATAATGCTCAGAGCCATATGAACCATTTTTTTTTACGAGTATTGATTGAATTAAATGTGCAATAGCAGCTCCTGTTTCCTGGGTACCATCTCTGAATTCCAAAGCCGTTCATTTATTTCCTTATTGAAGTAAATATAACAAGGGATGAATATTGCCTGTTGAACATCATTTGAATCAAGAGTTGCACTTCTCATTTTCCCTCTGCTCCAAAATGGCACTCTTGACGCAATAAGTGCAACTAGAAATAAATTCGTTATGAGTATCACTTGACAGATGCACTTGTATTGTTTCCAGCTTCTTGTCCGTCTCTGACCTGGTAATGTATTTCGGAAGAACTGGATTGTCGAGCCTCTAGAGCTCTAATACTCCAAGGACATTTCCATTATATGGATCTTCAATTTTCTGAGATGAACCTCTGAAAGCCAAACTTCTTTGACGAAAAAATGATGTCACATCAAGTAACGTGAGGATTCCCATGTAAGGTGGCTCTTCTACGAAACTAAATAAGAATATTACCTCATGATTTCCCACCATTAGCATGGCAATGTACCTCATTAAAGTCATTTCGTTTCTTCACTTTTACAACTTCTCCAGGACCATTATATGGAAATGAAGTCCCGTGCTTCTTGGCAGAGCGTAGGGGAACGATGCGGGAGACCCGCACCGCCGTACTAGACAAGGTCTTAATGGAGGTGTTTTGCCGTTGCCTTCCTCCGACCGCAATGGGGATGAATGATGAAGACGACACAAAAATACCCAGTCATCTCTGGGCAGGTGAAAATCCCTGACCCTGCCGGGAATCGAACCCGATATAACTCTTGAATGCAAAATATTTTCATCACATTTCGTGTAAAATCACCTTGTTATGGAATCTGAAGTGCCTTATCTCTGAATGTTGTTGGCAGTCCTACCAAATTATGACAAATGTACACGGCAACAGCTGTAAGACATTGTTGGGTTGGGTTGCTTTGGAGGAGGAGACCAGACAGCGAGGTCATCGATCTCATCGGATTTTGAAAGGACGGGGAAGGAAGTCGGCCGTGCCCTTTCGTAAGAACCATTCCGGCATTTGCCTGGAGTGATTTAGCGAAATCACGGAAAACCTAAATCAGGATGGCTGGACACGGGATTGAACCGTCGTCCTCCCGAATGCGAGTCCAGTGTGCTAGCTGCAAAACGTTATTAGCGAAATATTTCGAAGGTTTTCCAACAACATTTAAAGAAAGTTGCAGTTTATTCTCCATCAGAAGGAAGGTGGTTTAACGCACGATGTCTAAAGAAAAAGTTGTGTATCAAGATCACAGAAGAAATAGAATTGTGTTGAATTGACCTGCAAGAATAATAAAAGCGAAAAGTAAGAAGTAAATTTGCTGTGCTGGTGCTGGGGTAATGTTCTTTTATTTATTATGTGATGAAAAATTTATTTTACCTTAGCAGCCTGGTATTTGCCAACTGAGCAACCTGAGGGATCTCATTCCTTGGAAGACTTGGGCGCCCATGAGGCCTGCGCCATTCCCCCCTCCCCTCGTCTCCCCTCCCCACCCTTCCCTTCCCTTCCCTTTCCTTGAAATGGGCAGGAAAAGGACTCAGTCTGTTAAATCAATGTGAACAACATATTCATGCATATTCTTTATTTAATCAGTTTGCTGGAGACAGGGCACCCCCAGTTGGATAGAGCTGATGTCTGCACCCGCAACTCCCGCTTCCTATGGCGTGATAACTGTAAGCCCCGAGGAATGGAAAGAAGTACGGTATAGTAGCTGCACTTTGGCATCTCCTGCGCGTGTGTCCACCGTCCGGGCGCCACCACAAAGGTCAATTTGGAAATTTGCGGTAATGGTACTACGGGACCGAACTGCTAAGGTCATCGGTCCCTAGGCCTACACACTACTTAATCTAAATTAAACTAACTTCCACGAAGGACAACGCACACATCCATGCCCGAGGGAGGACTTTAACCTCCGACGGGGGGAACCGCGCGATCCGCCACAAGGTGCTTCACAACGCACGGCTACCCCGCGCGGCCCCACAGAGGTCAAAAACCACCCAGTGTCCTAATTACAGATCATAACACTGAATACTACTGACCACTGACTTGACGACGGCCGCCTTTGAACTCGTGACCCCGAACAAACAATCAGGTGGCCGCTACTCTTTGATATTGATACCTGATAAATTCTCTCAAGAAACTACTTCCTGCCCAGCGAGGATCTTTCGTGTTCCATACTAGCCCCACTTTTGTGCTGAACAAAATACTGGATACCTGGTAGATCAACAGCTGTGGATGTCTTTGAAATATTCCTTCACTCTATCAGGTTGATTGACTAGTTAATTAAATCGATACCCTCTGTGTGGGACAATTTTTCCTTATTGCTATTGGTGGATACTAGGACTGGTGTATTTGGCAGGACTATCCCGCAACTGCTTAGTTTCCAAACCCTTCTCGATCTTTTCCCTTGCCTGCTATTGCTCCTATTGATGGATACTGGCACAGTACATTGGAGGTAGCTGAGAGTTTCAAATTTCAGTTAATTGGCATGAGATGTCCTTAAACAATTTACAGAGGGGTTGGATTGATGTGTGTGCTCGCAGTACATCTATCGGAAACAATAAACAGACCAATTAACAATTTGATGTCTTGATTGGAAGCTGTGCTATACAAAATGATAGTTGAAGCTGAAACTTCGGTGTGAATTTTTACTGTCACGGTTGTGGAATTCCTGACCACTAGAGGTTTGCTAAGTGTATTTTATTAAACACTATAGAATTCCTAGGTACGTTCTCTCAGCTACAACAGGACGAAAAAGGAGGATGAAAGGGTCTATCGCGTAATAGGATAGTAACAACAAAAGAAGCCACTACAAGACAGAGTGCACTGTAATGTACTGAGCAGCACTAAATCACTATCCTAGTAGCTGTCACGGCAAGATAGCATCACTGAAAACCCTTGTACACACCGCCCACTCGGCTCCCAGATGTTCAAAAGTGACGCAGCCATCTCCCTGTACACCGCCAGTGCCAACACTCATAAGCTACAGGAAACTGCTGCCATGACTGCAGCTGCAGTTGTGGTTGTGGTTGCTCATGTCTGCCAGAATGCACAACCCCGACCATGGAGGGCTTCCGGGGATGATTGGAGTGGGAGGAATTTCGATGTTATCAATACATCCAACAACAACACTTGGCAGTGATCGATATTGAATCACTCAATCTTCCACGGAGAATATGTGAGGTAATGGGCGAGTTGTGTGCGCCCTGAAAATATTCTAAGTTCGGAGTTGGCGTGGCCACGCTGGGGCCTCTCGGTTCGTCGGCGGCAGGGTGGTGCCGGGGTCCAGGGAGCGCGTGGCTGGGGTTCCATGGTGACGCTGTGTGGATGAAGGAGACATGCCAGGAGTGCCAAAGATGGCGGACTTTCTGAAACCTTAATGGCAGACGTTTCACAGTTCGTATAGAAATCAATAGTAGCCAGATGAATCATGATACCTCAAAAAGAAACATGTTCATCACCATTATCTGCACTATGATTCTGATGGTGTAATCAGATTTTCAATATCTTTATTAGTTTAAAGTTTAGTATCTGACTAAATTATAGAAGTAACACCCAGCAACGAACTTCCAAAATCCAAACTGTTCATCCGATTTCGTCGATCGACATGTCTTCAGAAAGCTATTAGTGTAAACCTAAATCTGTATGAATTACAAGCATATAACTTGAACAGTACATGAGTTATTGGAGGTCAAAGTGGCCAATTACTGTTAATCGCGTCAGGCCATACGTGCTCCACAGTTAAACGAAAAACCGGTAGCAGTATGTTTATAAACGTATTTATTCATCGCCGACCAGAGTGGCCGAGTGGTTCTAGGCGCTACACTCTGGAATCGCGCGACCGCTACGGTCGCAGGTTCGAATCCTGCCTCGGACATGAATGTGTGTGATGTCCTTAGGTTAGTTAGGTTTAAGTAGTTCTACGTTCTAGGGGACTGATGACCTCTGAAGTTAAGTCCCATAGTACTCAGAGCCATTTGAACCATATTTATTCATCTATGTCTTTGTTTATATCCCATCTATACTATTCATGAAGAAACTGGTCAATTATTTACTGTGTTTTAGAAAGCACAGACACATTAGGCTATTGGCTTACTTCTGTTCTATTCCTTTGATATATGTTTACTTCATTTGTTTATGTATTTAATAATGTGTGTTAGAGCGTGTTTATCGTCCAGCTGTAGGAATATTTAATTAATTTCAAGTTATTTAAATGTAAATCCAGTATTTCGAATGTGTTTCATTATGTTTGTCGGTGTGCGTTGGCTTGGAGACAGGGCAGAAGCGTTCTAGCCAATCACAGCGATCTTTCCAAAAGGGACACGTGGAGAGAGTGTATGGAGGTGAGGAAGGAGCATCGTTTCGAGAGAAGCAGGGCAGTTCTGAAAAACGCGGTGGAGGGACTGTACGGGAGAGAGGCCTGGACAGTACGGCACGACGGACGCACGGTCGCGGGAAATGCTTGGCGAGTGGAGCAGTTTGTGCGTGGTCGCGGGAGACAGAAGTATTTCGTAGTGCCGACTTGTGCACTTGTGAGATTTCCGTGGGTTCTGCAGTGAAGACGTAATACGCGTTTAGAAGTGAAAATCTCGCGAGCTATGTTGTTGTTCATAACTAATTACGTGAAGTAGGAATCTATTGTTTCCTTGTTATTCAACATATATTTTATTTAATTGCTGGCCCATCGACACTAATAAGTGTTTTACAGTAATAAAGGGCATTCTTGGAAGTACTTATTACCTGCAGAATCTAATTTCAATCTTTAACTTGTAAATTTCTATGTAACATTGAAAATTCACAATCGCCACGTGATAGAAGCCTTCGACCATTCGATTCATGTGTATATTCATATTTTATACTGTAGACTCAGCAGTATTTGGCTTGTAATGCGGCAACTGTTCATCCCAGCCCCTAGACAACAAAACCAGCCAAAACTTATAATATTTCAACTCTGAGACAGAGGTTACATGGTTGAGGGCCATCACCAAACCCCATTTTTTATTTAAAAGCCCACAAATACATGCAATGCACGTGATCGTGGGGACATCCAAACGCATACTGAGTAATACACTAGTGGCCATTAAAATTGCTACACCAAGAAGAAATGCGGATGATAAACGGGTATTCATTGGACAAATATATTATACAAGAAATGACATGTGATTTCATTTTCACGCGACTTGACTGCATAGATCCTAAGAAATCAGTACCCAGAACAACCACCTCTGGCCGTAATAACGGCCTTGGTACGCCTGGGCATTGAGTCAAACAGAGCTTGGATGGCGTGTACAGGTACAGTTGCCCATACAGCTACAACGCTATACTACAGATCATCAAGAGTAGTGTTTGGCGTATTGTGACGACCCAGTTGCTCGGCCACCATTGACCAGACGTTTTCAGTTGGTGAGATATCTGGAGAATGTGCTGGCAAGGGCAGCAGTCGAACATTTTCTGTACCCAGAAATGCCCGTACAGAACCTGCAACATGCGGTCGTGCATTATCCTGCTGATATGTAGGGTTTCGCAGGGATCGAATCAAGGGTAGAGCCACGGGTAATAACACATCTGAAATGTAACATCCACTCATCAAAGTGCCTTCAATGCGAACAATGGCACCCCATACCATCACGCCGGGTGATACGCCAGTATGGCGATGACGAATACACGGTTCCAGTGTGCGTCCACCGCAATGTCGCCAAACACGGATAAGACCATCATCATGCTGTAAACAGCCTTGATTCATCCGAAAAAATGACGTTTTGCCATTCGTGCATCTAGGTTCGTCGTTGAGTACACCATCGCAAACCCTCCTGTCTGTGATGCAGCGTCAAGGATAACCACAGCCATGGTCTCCGAGCTGATAGTACATGCTGCTGCAAACGTCGTCGAACTGTTCGTGCAGATGGTTGTTGTCTTTCAAGCAACCCCATCTGTTGACTCAGGGATCGAGACTTGGCTGCACGATTCGTTACAGCCATGCGGATAAGATGCCTGTCATCTCGACTGCTAGTGATACGAGGCAGTTGGGATACAGCACGGCGTTCCGTATTACCCTCCTGAACCCACCGATTCCATATTCTGCTAACAGTCATTGGATCTCGACCAACGCGAGCAGCAATGTCGCGATACCATAAACCGCAATCGCGATAGGCTACAAACCGACCTTTATCAAAGTCGGAAACGTGATGGTACGCATTTCTCCTCCTTACGCAAGGCATCACAACAACGTTTTACCAGGCAACGCCGGTCAACTGTTGTTTGTGTATGAGAAATCTGTTGGAAACTTTCCTCATGTCAGCACGTTGTAGGTGTCGCCACTGGCGCCAACCTTGTGTGAATGCTCTGAAAAGCTAATCATTTGCATATCACAGCATCTTCTTACTGTCGGTTAAATTTCGCGTCTGTAGCACGTCATCTTCGTGGTGTAGCAATTTTAATGGCCAGTAGTGTATATTTGCTTGACAAATGTGGTGTATGTGGAGTAGTGTGTGTTCTGTGCACAGAGTTAGTGCAGCATAGTGCGTAATTTCACATATGAAACACCACAGCTATGCGTTTGTTCTACGATCATTTCTCTCTTTCCAGCACCTTCTTGGTAAGGCATCCAGGCACTACAACAGTTCTACGGAATTGATAGCACAAGTGATCTACGTAAAATGTGTAACTCCTTCCGTCAGCGGCTCCATCTTGTATAACTCTTAATCGTCTGGTACATCACCACAACATTCTGAGATGTATCAGGCTCATATCTACGATATACGAGTTAGGGGTGCTAAACCTTTCAGCGTGCAAGAATCTAGAGGGATCGCGTGTAATTGGACTGGTGATATGGGTAAGACTGGTTCAAATGGTTCAAATGGCTCTGAGCACTATGCGACTTAACTTCTGAGGTCATCAGTCGCCTAGAACTTAGAACTAATTAAACCTAACTAACCTAAGGACATCACACACATCCATGCCCGAGGCAGGATTCGAACCTGCGACCGTAGCGGTCGCTCGGTTCCAGACTGTAGCGCCTAGAACCGCACGGCCACTCCGGCCGGCGGTAAGACAGGTACAGAACCACGTTTGAGGAATGTCAGTTACAGTATTCCAATGAGAAAATCGGCCCACATCACTTTCGCTGGTCAGTATAAGTTTGGAACAGGTGATATACTCTTTGCGAAAGGAAACTATCAGAGTGTATTGATTACGTGGAACTCAACTTGTTCTGTTCCTTCACGAAATGTCGAGTGTAGTGGGTATAGTACCCTCCTACTTCAAATTAAAACAGAGACGGTTTTGCTGGGATGGTTGGTTCGATACAGAGGAAGAGTTACATGGGTTATCCAGAAAGGCCATACAGGGCTTTGCTCAGTGTCCTTAGTCCATAGGTTCAACGAAGGGACAGCTCGTTTCGAAACAAAGGTCTGAGTGCTAGATCTTTGGACCTCCAACTTTATCCGACGAATGTGAGAATACGTTGTGACTCCATCCACACAGGGGGGGGGGGGGCAAATCGTAATAAGATCTTACCGAATTTATTAAGTGTTTCGGCTAACGAACGTTAGCTCTCTGCTGATGGCTATTTCCTACACATGGAAATAGTATTTTTTTTTTGTGTGATGTAGGTTGTGTAACAGAGTTCGCGATATGTCCAAATTTATGGTATATGGCCTTCGCAAATTAATGAAGGGAGTGGTTTAGTAATAATACAGAAATTGAGAACCATGCTGCCATCTCACTGGCTGAAAGTATCACGTGATCAATGCGGTAATGCGTTTGTTGATGTGACTACTCTTTGACGAAGGAGGAGGAGGTAAGTGTTTCACGTCACGTCGATAACGAGGTCATTAGAGACGGAGCACAAGCTCGGATTAGGGAAGGACGGAGAAAGAAATCGGCCGTGCCCTTTCAAAGGAACCATCCAGGCATTTGCCTGAAGCGATTTAGGGAAATGATGTAAAACCTAAATCAGGATGGCCGGACGCGGGTTTCAACCGTCGTCCTCACGATTCCGAGTCCAGTGTGCTAACCACTGCTCCATCTCGCTCGTTAAAACTCTTCGCTCTTCGAGAGTGGGGGATTTGTACCTTGGGTAACTTAGTAAAATGCGTTGTAATTACAGAAAACTGGTAAAATTACAAAAACTGATGAAAATACATAAAGCTGACGAAAATACATCAAAAAATGTGGAGGAGTGAGAATACTTAATGCCGGCCTGAACGTATGAAACCATTCCATTCCTCCACCAGTGGGATTGACAACTGATGGTGCATAATATACATTCTCTATGGATTTCAGGCCTGCAGAATATCCCGTTGTTCCCCATGTATTTATGCTGTGTAATTCATGAAAACTGAAGACGCAATGTCCAAAGATTTGGAGGTCAGGATGACTACCACCCAGGACACTTAACCGCAGTCATAAGCCTGGGTATTATTGCACCACCAATATGAGGAATCAACGCTCTTGGTCTCTACGAAACAGAACAGCAAGCCATCTGCTACCCCATCACTGTGGAAGATGAGATTAAATGTAGATATAATCACCTCTGGACAGCTGTTTGGAGACACTCCACAATGCTGCCAACTCTTCTAGTTTCGCCAGCCGGGGTGGCCGAGTGGTTCTAGGCGCTATAGTCTGGAACCGCGCGACCGCTACGGTCGCAGGTTCGAATCCTGCCTCGAGCATGGATGTGTGTAATGTCCTTAGGTTACATAGGTTTAAGTAGTTCTAAGTTCTAGGGGACTGATGACCTCAGAAGTTAAGTCCCATAGTGCTCAGAGCCATCTGAACCATCTTCCAGTTCCATATGCTGCGATACTCTAGTTTTTTGTCAATAAGAAACACCGCCTCTTTGACGTCAACCATCCTGTGTTTTGTGGGAGCAGCATAGATTACAAAATGTTATGTACTGCTTTCTGTGAGAGCAAATGAATCGAAACTTTTATTGCCAGTTTAGCACCTGACCTGTTTCTCACTCATGGTGGAATAACAAAATGTATGGCGGTGTAAAAAGCTGTAATCACACACTTATTACAGCAGAAAAATATATCAATCTGTTTATGAAAGAAGAACAGAGGAACCCTCTTGTAATTGATGGTGATAAAACTTTGCACTGGTCTGTTCAAGCGACTTCTAACACTGGCCACCTGCTCCAATATACCATTACCTGTGTATGTAATAGTATCGTCATATATGCTCGATATCAGCACGCAGATAGTTTTTGCTTATGATATCTGAGGAGAGGGATGCAGTAATATCTTTCGAGTTCTCTGCCAGGTGAAGTTAGTAAAATTTTTATAGTTCATGGTTTTTCTCTGCTGAAGGTACAAAATAACGAGGACGGAGAAAATGTTAGGATGACAGACATGAATACACCCTGAGAGACGCAGATATCCTTCCGACTGCAGTACTTCTACGTAGTTTGGAAATGAACCACAGTGCTGTAGCAAATTCCTCGTTCTCTCAGTTTCCGTATAATGTGAAGCACTGCTCATTTTCCCAATACGAAACACCACCGTAACTGCTCTTACTGTCTTTTCTACTACCTCGTGTTGCAGGAGAAAGCTTCGTTTGGCGAAGGTTTTACACATTGTACACGGCTGGCAGAGCTGTCACAACATGTTCCTATTTCCACCGAGTGGGCAAAAAACGATCCTGTCGCATTAACTCAGCTCACTCTGTTTCTCCATGGGATGCAGAAAATGGTAAATACATCGCTCTTGGACTTCCATACAATTCAGACTTAAATTGGATTGATCACATGGACAAAGCTGAAGCAGAGGGGGAGGGGGGGGTCCCAAATCGCACTTCATTCCATTCCGTCCTCAGCTCGTGGTCGTGCGGTAGCGTTCTCGCTTCCCAGGCCCGGGTTCCCGGGTTCGATTCCTGGCGGGGTCAGGCATTTTCTCTGCCTCGTGATGACTGGGTGTTGTGTGATGTCCTTAGGATAGTTAGGTTTAAGTAGTTCTGAATTCTAGGGGACTGATGACCATAGATGTTAAGTCCCATAGTGCTCAGAGCCATTTGAACCATCATTCCATTCCTTGGGGCTTATAGTTATTACGTCATGGGAAGCGGGGGTTGTGGGTGCAGACATGTACTCTACCCAAGTGGGGGAGCCCTGTCAGGCGTAAACTGATTAAAGGATTTGCATCAATTTGTTATTGACACTGATTTATATTTCATGTTGTTAGATCTTTCTTCTTCTGCACAGAGTGAGTCTTTTCCAGCCAATTTTTTCTGGGAGGGGCGGGGTGGCAGGGGGCGAGGGGGAGTAGAAAAGGAAGTTAGTCTGGTTGCTGGTAGCAAATTTCGAACGAAGCCAACGTCCAGTATCACCCATTCCTCTGCGGGCGACCGACGCCTCCCAGTCCATCCCTCGGGGCTCAAAGGGTTGCCCGCGTTCCAGCAACACCGACTCAAAGGAAGGCCTCGGCGCTTGTTCGTGACGTTACGTCAGCTAGGCACGGCGAACGCCAGGTCTGTAGCACGCACTCATAGTGGTGGTGTCTCCCTCTCTGACACAGGAAAATGTGAAAGTATTGGCGGTAGTTAACCAACACACATTGTTCTGAGAGATTTCTGCAATCAATTAATTGTGTAATTCATTACACTTCTTAAGAAATAGTGTACTCCTGAACTTAAATTTCCACCTGTTTTAAGGATTGACATACAAAAACAACTTGATGGTCCAGCAGGAACAGAATTCGTGCTTCTTTACCTTATTTGTAAATCTGAGGAAGTTACGTTTGTACTGGGTTGCTTTTACAAGAAACTGAACATATTGGTGCTCTTCTTTAGGTATCTTGGTTGACTATAGGGTGAGGAGCACTGAACGTTAAAGAAAGATCTTGCGATTGTACACGTTAGGGGAGGGGGTGGGGGACAGAAGAAGAGGCAAAATAGAGGTACTTGTTTTATCAAGTACAATTTTTTTGTCTTATAAAGTTTCTCCTTTCAGTTGCAAGAGGGAAATATTTATCTTTTCTAGTGTGCATGTTTAAAAAAGTTTAAGCTCAGCAGTATTTTCGATGTATGAAGCTATTTTGTTTCCTGTTTAGAATTCCTTTCGTTGAAACGACTGTATCCTAATGACTGGCAACAGTTGGACA
Organism: Schistocerca serialis cubense; assembly: GCF_023864345.2. Lineage (NCBI taxonomy): Eukaryota > Metazoa > Arthropoda > Insecta > Orthoptera > Acrididae > Schistocerca > Schistocerca serialis. The sequence goes on along the minus strand of NC_064640.1, from coordinate 689,889,361 downwards.
TTTACACATGTAAATTAGTTCACATTTCCAGTGACGATGTCAAACGAAAATAAATAAATAATTAAATAAAAGAAACTAGTTAATTGTAAGGGGGTTGGGGTAAGTTTCGATAACAAAATGGATCAAGTAAATATAGCTACTTGCATGGCAATGGAGCCCCAGTCTGAAGACATCTGGCCACCATGCAGTCCTCCCATCATTACTATCTGTTTTCTACCACACGAATAGGATTCAAGCCATTTACCTACTATTCCACTTATTCCTAGGGCATTAGCTTTATTCAGGAGAATATGGTGACTTCTCTATCAAAAGCTGTTGACAGGTCACAAAATATTCCAACCCTCTGCATATTATTATATATGGATTCTAAAACATTATTCTTGGTTGATACCCCTTTTCAAAAGCCAAACTGGCTACTGCTGAGGGTGCTGTATGTACTAAGATGCTCAACCATTTGGTTGTGCATCAGTTTCTCTAGTACCTTAAAAAAACTGAGAGTAATGAAATGGGTCAATAAATTGTAGCATCAGTCTTTTCTCTCTTTTTATAAATTGGTCATATTTTAGCCCATCATATTTTAGCCTGTCAGGGAATATTCCTTCCTCCAGTGACATATTACAAATATGGCTGAGGACTGTACTTATTTCTCTACAACAATATTTCAATAATTTGCTGGAAATCTTATCAGCTCCAGCAGAACTTTTACTTTTTAGAGACAGGATTATTTTTCCTATTTCTTTCACTGCTGCTTTCTGAACACACATCTCATGTATTTTGTTAGTTAACATGTTACACAATAATTCTGTAGTTTTCTTCACAGAACCCAGGTGCCCCATTTGATTTGTGACTGTTAAGAAATTATTGTTGAAAATATTGGACACTATTTCAGGATCATCCACTGTATTGCACCCATTTCTTACAATAGCAATTTCTTTAGCAGCTGATCTTTTCCCAGTCTCACCTTTCACATATTCCCATACGATTTTCATTTTCTCATCAGATTTATCAATTTCCTCTTTTAAGTAGACGCTTTTTGAATTATTTATCACTTCCCTTAATATCTTAGAGTACACTTTATAATGCCTCATCATTTCAGTATTGATAGACAATCTGGCTGACACCTACAATTCTCTTTTTGTTTTACATGAAACTTTAATGCCTTGGGTAATCCATATGCCACCATGGTTCTCGCCATGTGCAGGATGCCTCACAGATGCATGCATGACCCATGCTGTCTCGTCAGTGAGTCTAAAAGAGGGTGTATTATTGACATGAGAAAATGTGATGCATCCATCAGGGAAACTGCTGCTCCTGTGAGATGAAGTGTTTCAGCAGTGCAACAGGGTTTTGGAGAATGGTTAACAGAAGGCAATACAACATGATGAGATGGATCAGGTGGCACCACCCAGACCATCCCCCAAGGAAACTGACACCTCATTGAAATGGCAGTGGAAGAGATACGCATCCTCTTCATCTCTGGGGCAACAGCAGAAGGCTGTAACACATCGTATATTATTAGGGGTGAGAGCACGTTACAGTTTATTAAGGCTTGGGTTACATGCACATTGTCCACCTTTGACTAATATGCAGAAATATGCTAGATGCCAATGGTGTATGGAAAAACCTCACTGGGGCAGGAATGGTGTCATATAGTGTTTCTGGACCAATCCAGGTTCTGTTCATTCCACATTTTGATATGCGGCAGACAATGGGACCAGAATCACAGTGACTGCATTTGCTCAAGATATACAGCACCAAATCAAGGCCTTATGGTGTGAGGTGCTACTAGGTATAACCACAAATCACACGTAGTGCATGTTCTTAACACTGTGCCCAGTGCGACCTAAATGAATGACATCCTGTAAACCATAGCCTTACCCTTTCTGCACAACACCCCAGACTCCATTTTTCAACAAGACAACGCATGAACACAGGCTGCTGCAAGAACATCTGCCTTCTTGATGTCACAGTGCGTCAGCCTTTTTTACCCTGTCCCACCAGACCATCAGACTTGCCGCCTTTCAAAAATGTGTGGAACATTATTAAAAGCCGGGTACAGCACTGTGACCCAACGCTGACCACCACCGGTGAACTTTGGAACCAAATGAATGCAGCATGGTTAACTATGCCACGTCACCATGCGCATCTTATAGGCATCGATGCCATCATGCATGGAACAAGTTGTCAGGCCCCATGGCGGATCCGGTGCCTATGCAACAGGACACATGCTGAATCAAGGTGACTGAAACGATAATCATTTCTGCAGAACATACTAGTGTACACGTCCCATGAATATGAATGTCCTATCTCTAGTTCTTCTAGGTGCTCTGTTTTTTCTGAACATGAGTGTAGATGTCTTCATATATAACAATAGTCTGGATAAGCTGTGAAAAATGGTAAGATTTTTACTGTTGATGTATCGATTGTGATAGCAAGCTGTGGAACTAGTAATAATGTATTTCTATCTTCAAGAAGTATTTAATGGTTAACATAACAACTAGTACATTAGATACCCAATGAAGTTAAAAGCAAAGTTTATTGATTTAGCTAATCTGTGACATCAACAGACACAAAACTACATTTGAAAGATGACTATATGCATCCTCTTTCATCATTACAGATAGAAAGAAGACAATTTCACACTCGGGAATAAAAATGTCCTTAAAAACAATTCCACATGATGACAAATACCTGTAAGAATTTGAAAAGCAATTCAAGGTGTTATATGATCTTCATATATTTGGAAATGTAAGCCATAATTTTAAAAAAATCACTTGCACTCAGATGTTGCCCTACATAAGATCACTTTATGCAAGCTCTCAAAAATATGGAAGTTCATTGAGCCACACATGCACAAAACTTCGAGAACAGATTAAGTTTTCTTTAAGAGACACAATGGAGGAGTGATACCAGTGGCCTGGGAAGGATCAGTTTTATACTTCTCAGTTGCATCCACTTCCTCCACACACTGTTACGGCAGTGTAGAAGTAATTGTTAAATTTTGCTCATTCATACTGGTCATTCAGACCTTTACTCACTGATTTCCTAGATCCTTCTTATTGTTAAACATCCTTTATTCAGTGATCAACTTCTGATATAGACTACTGCTGTTCATTAATCAGTTGAAGGACATGTTTCCAGACCTTACTTAGATGGTACCTTATGTCATGGATAATCAGATTTTGATTGAATTTTTTCGTTATGAGAGTACTGGAGGACAATCAGTTTTAAATGTCAAAAACCATTCAAAAGCCATAACATAAAAATATATATTTTTTTGCTCAAGGCAACCAGTTTCAACACTCTTAGCTGTAATCTTCAGGTCTTAAACATTTTTGCTAATAAAACATGTTCATTTTACTCTGGACCTCATGCACAAGATGTCAAGTGGTTAAAGCTCAGCATGTTATAAACGTTTGTCATATCTTAAATATTTAATAACACACAGCATCTTGTCCAGAAGGCCATGCCCATATACATATTGCACACAGATGCTTGTTATGTGACACAAATATGGTATACAATAGCACATCTGTTTACATATGCTGGACACATACTAAACAGTGCAAATCCACTTGCATTCCTCCCATCCAGCGAAATTTGATTTCGTTTGGATAATTGAGATGTTTGTCTGAGTCTTTGAAAGTTCCAAATATAAAAGATGCCATACATATATCACATGTCATAGGACAACCATGATGTCTGAGCCACAAAAGAGTAATGTACTGAACTTCAGATGGATGTATGTACATACCAGACAGCTCCAGAAGTTGGCATTCATGAAATTTTGCTTGCAAGCCGAGTATTTCATACTTTTTATACCAGTCAAAGTACAAATGCAAAACTCTATGGTCTGCAAATTTATGATAAAAAAAATCTACTGTAATGAAACTTACTGAAATTCCTATTAAATACAGAGAGAATATGACACACAACATACCCTTCCGTGTAATTGCAGGACAACAGAGATGTATATCAGAATTCAATAATCATATCACAGTTGTTCAAAAACATGATAGATGTACCAATTCCAGTACTGCTGGAAACAGCAAAAGCAAAAATCCACAACAGTGTGGAGTTCTAAAGTACTATCACAGAAGAAAAGTCCTGCTCCTACATTGTACAGAAGACCTGGGAGACATCAACATGTGTAGGGCATTTAGGAAGGCTACTCCACAACATTAACAGATGGTGACTTCAGGATTACTTCAGATTCATTAAGCTACAACTACTAAAAATATGATAATAAAGGCTAACTGATATCGAAGATAAATGTTTCCATATATATGTGTGGCAGTGAAGGAAGCATAGACTAAGAGTGCAGTGACATGACCAGCTTTATATGTTACACGTTAACATGAAAATAAGGAAAAAGTTCCTTATATGTACTTAAAAGCAATTTACACTAGGCAGACTAAAGTTATGTGATAGTGATATACACATACACACATAAAAAAAAGTTTTGCATTACCTCGGTTCCGAGAGTTCTGGAACCTGTACAGATAATTGGAATAGAGATCAATATAAAATCATTTCCACCCTTTTTATTGCTCATGAGAACAACACACTGCATATTGTACCACCATACAGTGAGGCCTTCAGAGGTGGTAGTCCAGACTGCTGTACACACCGGTACCTCTAATACCAAATAGCACGACCTCTTGCATTGATGCATACCTGTATTCATTGTGGCATACTATCCACAAGTTCATCAAGGCCATGTTGGTCCAAATTGTCCCACTTCTCGACGGTGATTCAGGGTAAATTCCTCAGAGTGGTTGGTGGGGCACGTCATCCATAAAAACCCTTTTCAATATATGATGGGGTTCATGCCTGGAAAACATGCTGGCCACTTTAGTCAATCGATGTCATTATCCTGAAGGAAGTCATTCACAAGAAGTGGACGATGGGGGCATGAATTGTCATCCATGGAGACCAATTTCTCGCCAATATGCTGCCAATATGGTTGCACTATCAGTCAGAGGACGGCATTCACATATCATACAGCCATTACGGCACCTTCCATGTCCACCAGCAGTGTACATCGGCCCCACATAGTGCCATCCCAAAACAGCAGGGAACATCCACCCTGATGCACTCGCTGGACAGTGTATCTAGGGTATTCAGCCTGACTGGGTAGCCTCCAAACACTTCTCCGACGATTGTCTGGTTGAAGGCATATGCGACACTCATTCGTGAAGATAACATGATGCCAACCCTGAGCGGTCCAATCGCCATGTTGTTGAGCCTATCTGTACCACGCTGCATTGTGTTGTGGTTGCAAGGATGGACCTCGCCATGGACGTGGGAGTGAAGTTGAACATCATTCAGCCTATTGTGCACAGTTTGAGTCATAACATGACAGTTTGTGGCTGCACAAAAAGCATTATTCAATGGGGTGGCGTTGATGTCAGGGTTCCTCTGAGCCATAATCCGTAGGTAGCAGTCATCCACTGCAGTAGTAGCCCTTGGGAAGCCTGAGCAATATATGACATCAACAGTTCCTGTCTCTCTGTATCTCCTCCATGTCTGAATAACATCGCTTTGGTTCACTCCGAGACACCTGGACACTTACATTGTTGAAAGCCCTTCTTGGCACAAAGTAACAATGCGGACAAGATAGAACCATGGTATTGACCATCTAGGCATGGGTGAACTACAGACAACACGAGCCGTGCACCTCCTTCCTGGTGGGATGACTGGAACTGATCGGCTGTCAGACCCCTCCATCTAATAGGCACTGCTCATGCATGGTTGTTTACTTCTTTGGGCGGGTTTAGTGCCATCTCTGAACAGTCAAAGGGACTGTGTCTGTGATACAATATCCACAGTCAACATTCATCTTTAGGAGTTCTGGGAACCGGGATGATGCAAGCCTTTTTTGGTGTGAGTATAAAGGTGGTAGAAGTATTGCACCAACAAGGTATATAAAAGCAGTGCATTGGCAGAGGTCAGATGATACATGTGAAAATGTTTCTGATGGGATTATGGGAATTAACAGACTTAGAACGTGGAATGATAGTTGCATGTATACATATGAGACAATCTATTTCAGATATCTTTAGGGAATTTACATAATATTCCAATGTCCGCAGTGTCACAACGAGCAAGTTTCAGGCCTCACCTATCACCACAAACAACAGAGTGGTTGACAGCCTCCACTTATCAATCAAGAGCAATGGCATATGCTTAGAGTTTTGTCTGTTATCAGGCAAGTAGCACTGCATGAAAAACCACAGAAATCAATGTGTGCTGTGTGGTCAACATATCTTTAGGACAGTGCAGTGAAATTTGCTGTTAGTGGCCTATGGCACAAGACAACTGATGCACATACATTTGATAATATCATGACATCACCTGCAGTGCATCTCTTCAGCTTGTGACTGTATAAGATTGACTCTAGATGACTGCAGAACTGTAGCCTGGTCAGATGAATCCCAGCCGCACTGAGTGGCCACACGGTTTGTGGCATCATGTCACAGACTACGCGGCCCAACCCGCCGGAGGTTCGGGTCCTCCCTCGGGCATGGGACTGTGTGTTGTTCATTGCATAAGTTAGTTTAAGTTGTGTGTAAGTCTAGGGACTGATGTCCTAAGCAGTTTGGTCCCTTAGGAATTCATACACATTTGAACATTTAGATGAATCCCAATTTCAGCTAGTAAGAGCTGATAGTAGGGCTCTAGTGTGGCAGACACCCAACAAAGCCATGGGCCCAAGTTGTGAACCAGGCACTGTGGGAGAAGGTGGTGGCTTTCTAATTGTGTCTAGTGGAACTAAACCAATCAGTGACTGGAAATGGTAATGTTAGGCTACTTGGACACCACCTGCTGCTATTCATGGACTTCATGTTCCAAAACGAAAGCAGAAGTTTTATAAGTGACAATGCATTATGTCACCACATCACAATGAGTCATGGCTTGAAGAACATGCTCAGTACTTCACGCAAATGATTTGGCCCCCCAGATCGCCCAACATGGGTTCCAGTGAATATTTATGGGAGATAGTAGAGAGGTCAGCTCATGCACAAACTACTGCACCAGCAACACTTTTGTAATTATGGACCACCATGGAGAGAGCATGGTTCCATATTTCTTCAAAGGAGTCCCAAAACTTGTTGACTCCATCCTGTGTCATGTTGCTACACTACACTTGGCAAAAGTAGATCCCACATGGTATCGGGAGGTATCCCATGACTTTTGTCATCTTAGGGTAGTTTTAAAATGTTTGGTTCCTTTTCGTTTCTTTTTTTAGTAGACAATTAAGATTACATTTCAAAACTTAGACAACACAGTAAAATGATTGCTTTGCTCAGTTAGATTGCATTTAGAATTTTCTGATTTATTATGTCCTAGTTTTGTATTACATGTTAATTAAATATACAGAAAATAAAATTTCAATACTCACAAACTGTCAATCAGTTCCCTGTGATTGTTCACAATGTTAAGGTTATTTAGATTATTTTCAACATGGTTAAATCCAACCAAGCATAAAAACAAGTTATGATCAAATATTGCACAGTATACAGAACATTTACTTTCACATAAGGGGGATAGAAGCTGCTAGCTCTTGCAGCACATGCTGAACTGGATGAGAAACCAAATGGTTTCAGTGTTATAAATAGCAACAGATGAAATAAAGAGGTAGAGATCATAATAGTGACTATCTGAGACTTGTTCAGCTAAGGAATGAAAGTCTTCTTTATAAATGTAATCTGCCTACATTTACTTAATTTTCTATTGAACATTTGAGATTTTTGAACTGTCTAACAAAGAATCAATAAGACATACAATCTTGATGAAATTTAATAAATCCAGTAGGACCTGCTGTAGCAAAGGATTGAAATGACACATTCTTGTCACCACTAGCATTGTTATTCCAACATTCCTTTTAACCCTAACAACCACTGAAATTCCCTAACACTTACCAACTAACTTTTATCACATCCAGAGGAGACTTAAAAGTGCTTTCACTGGACATTGTCAAGAAGAAACTTAACTACAGACACTAGAATTTATGGGCTGTCCTCATACTTTCCAGGTGAGTAGTTTGCAGGAAGCATTTCAGTGTGTTACTTTAGATCATAATTGTAATGCTAATTATAGTGTTCATTCATGACATTACATATGTAGACAAAGTAACGGTCTACAATCAGACATTTGAACACCTACCAAATCTCCATTTGCTATTAAGGTTCTAATGCTATCAGTAAACATCCATCTCAATAACATATATGGTACCATCAATGATGTAAATTGGAGAAGACACTAATTAATAGGGAAAATCATTTACATGTCTCTCAATTTATCAAAAGGTATAACCTTTCCCTTATAAATTAGCAGGTGTATTAACCAGGAACAGTTGCACAGCCATACAGATTATGTGTATTACCCTGTTCTCTTTAAAAGCATACACATATATATTTAAATTGTTTCAACCAGGAAGTTCCTTCCTCATTGTGGAAGAACTATAGTATCTCACTGACTGGACAGTTTTTAACCATCAGGTGCACTCTGATATTTATTGTCAAATGTATGATGTTCATAAAAGTTTTTAAAGAAATAGGCAGTTTGTTGCAGAATAAATACATACTACACTTGGGCAACACATACAAAGAAGAGCAGCACAAATGGTCACAGCATTGTTTGACCCATGGGAGAGTGTCACAATGATGGTGAAAGAACTGAGCTGGCAGGCACTTGAAGATAGACATGAAATATCCCATGAAAACCTATGTAGAAAGTTTTTATAACCAATAAGTGTTTAATCTAATAATACATTAAAACCTGCTTCATACAAGGGTTAGTCAAATGAAAATCCTTAATTTTTTTTTAATATTATTTATTGTGCAGAAGTGGTACAAAGGTGTACCACTTTTCAACATAATCTCCCCCATGTTCAATGCAAGTCCTCCAGCACTTACGAAGTGTATAATTTCCTTTAGAAAAAAATTCTTTTGGTAGTCCGTGCAATCACTCACGCACTGTGTGGCATACATCTTCATTACAACGGAACTTCTTTTCCCCAATTGCATCTTTGAGTGGTCCAAACATATGGAAAGCACTTGGTGATGAGGAATGGCACCATTTCTTGCTCACTCTCTTCGTTTCTGGTTGGTGGAAGTGAACCCAGGTCTCATCCCCAGTAACGATTCTTTCAAGGAAGCCATCACCTTCTCGTTCAAAGTGCCGAAGAAGTTCTTCACAAGCATCAACACATCGTTCTCTCATTTCAGGAGTCAAGTGCAGTGGCACCCATCTTGCAGACACTTTGTGAAACTGGAGCACATCATGCACAATGTAATGTGCTGACCCATGACTAATCTGTAAACATGCTGCAATGTCATTCAGTGTCACTCGGTGGTTTTCCTTCACTATGGCTTCAACTGCTGCAATGTTCTGTGGAGTCACAACTCGTGCCTGACCTCGATGAACAGCATCTTCCACTGAAGTCACACCATTTGCGAACTTCCTACCCCATTCATTGACTTGCTGCTGTGACAAACATGCATCACCATACTGAACCTTCATTTGTCGATGAATTTCAATAGGTTTCACACCTTCACTATGCAGAAACAGAACAGCAGAATGCTGTTCTTCCCTGGTGCAAGTCGCAAGTTGGGCGGCCATCTTTATACTGATACTGTGATGGTATGTGTGCATCTGCATTATGCTGCCACCTACAGGCCATACTGCATGCTGTTTGTAGCACGCTTACCAACTTACAGGATAACGGCTCGAAATTTCGATTTGCTGTTACAAATTTAAGGTTTTCATTTGACTCACGCTCATATCACTCCCACACTGATCACAAAGATAGGATTATACTAATTGTACTACACATTAAGACATTTAAACAACCAATTTTCCATCATCAATCCACACATGAATGGAAAAGGAGAAAGCCCTAACATCTAGTACAATGGCACATACCCTCTACCTTGCCCTTCACAGTGGTTTGCAGAGTATAGATGCAGATGTAGAGCTAGATGTAGATGTAGGTGTAGGGTCTTATCACCATTCAGACCATTATCTGCATGTAGGTCATGTAAAAGCCATTACATATGAATTGTGTTACTTTATTTGTTCTTAAATTCCAATACTATGACACGTCCAGCACCTTTCTAAAAGTGAACTATGGTTGAATGAAATTACTACTACTACGACTACTTCTACTACTGTCACCCACAGTTTTCCTCAGGCTGTATTATTATTCAATATTTATGCACTCTTAACATCTGCTCTTCATTAAATATCTATTAAGACATATCATCTGCTTTAAATGATAACTGTGGATAGTCCAAATGGGTTTCTTTTAACTCCAAAACGTTCTTTTAGGTGTTGTGGGACATTATCAGAAATATCAGTAAAATGGAGTAGTACTCATTACAAAATACTACCATTAACAATTTTCCTTTTAACCAAACACTACCACTGTTTTTAATTTTCCATCATGCAGTTCCCTTTTCCATGCAGTAACTGGCTGAAAAACATGTTGTCGTGTTAAAAAAATCAAAAATGCTTTACTAAACCTGGCATGGGGAGTAAGTTTCTATTCCTGGTTTCACATGAACGAGCATCTAACCTAATTTCATACATGTGAACAGACTGGTTGGCATGTATCAGTACTCTGAGTTTGTAGACTGAAGGCTGTAAGGGAGTTGTCCTCAGCAACGTCTTGTCTACAAGAATTTGAGCTACTAAAACACAAAACATATCTTGAGCCTTTCTGATGCCACAGATGAACTTTCATTGCTCCAGTTCTCAAAGTAGTATTCTGTAGAATACATGGTTATGGAGAAAGGCATGATATTCACAGACAATTTTTCAGTTTACTTAGGTAGTACAACACTGTTGCTAACTTAATGTCAGGCTTTCCTTTGTGGTACTTCCAGTATTAATTTATGTCAAGATAAATGTTTTTGAGGTAATTTTGTCCGTTCTCAGTATTTATATGGCAAAAGATGATGTGTTCAGATTTTTTTGGTGCTTCATAATAACACATTTTCTCTAATCATTTGATCTGTCTTTTCCATCATGGGGTTATTTATTTGTGTCATAGTATTCACATCATTACATGATGTGATGTACACTGTGTCATCAACATATTTCACTGTATTTTGTAGCAGTAGCAGTAGTAGTAGTAGTATTTGCTGTTGTAGCAGCTGTTGTATTCACTCATATATGAATTGGGCATGGTGAAGTATTCAGATTAAAACAAAAACATAACTCATATATACACAAACATTTCATTACTTATAGGTATACTTTCACAGCTATGGGACAGGTAGTGAGCCATGAACTTCTAATGGTGACCATCCAGGCATTTGCATGAAAACAGTTATGTAAATAACAGAGATACAAAATCAGGAAGGCAGGAAAACTCGTCATGCTCTCAACACAGTAATTACAAATATATAAGGACTTTAGAATATATGGTATACATGTCATCCCTAGGTAAGACTATTACCCAACAGGAGTGGGGAATTGTTAGAAAGGAGTACTCACTTCTATTACAGTCTGGATAACAAGATGCATTGCAGCATGCAATTGAAATTATGTGGCACCAGGAACTGTACTCCAAAGTTAAAATATGTGGGACAGAATGATTCTCGTGGGCAAAAGCCTACATTGTACACAAATTCACTGTGAAATTCTGGAAGTATATGGGCCAAATGCAATTTTGCCTCCAGTTATAGTGCAATGGTGCCAACATTTTCAAAAATTCCACATGGTGTACATTTACAAGTAAAATATGGAAGGATGCACATGTATAACAACAAACCGCTTATAAGCTAATAAGGCACCTAAACTGTTGCAGGGGAACGTAACTAACTAAAGGTTTCATATCTGAAAGAAAATAGATGACACAATAAAGAGAGTTATGAAACATGAAAGGTGCACAGAATGTGCCAGATATGGAAACCCTAGGAGAAACAGAAACCATTCAGATGACATAGTTATACAAGACTCTGGCTAAGACAAAGAATAGAATGGTTCTAGTTTAGATGGAATAAGGGCCCAATTCATTATGTATGAAGCTTCATTCTTAAAACATAGTATTTTACTTCTGCATAAAAAATACAAGGGAAGACATGACATATGTGTAAAATGTGGGACAGCAAAACTACTATTTTTTAAGAGCTGACCTCAATGATGACATTCACTTCAAAGATATTTCTTTTCTGAATGTAGAGTGTAAAATACACTGTCCAGCCAATACCTGTCAAAAGTCTAAATAACCACCCGTAGCAATGCAGGCCACTGCAGGAGATGCAGGAAGAGAGTCACTGGGGTTCTGAAAGATACTGACAAGGGTGTCAAGTCATCCAGACTGCATTGCTGTGGACAGCTGCGCTACATTTTTTGGTTGAAGATCCATGGCACGAACAGCCCAATCGAGGTGGTCCCACATTTCCTGGATTCAGTCTAAATCCTGGGAGTTTGGTAGTCAGGGGACTATGGTAAACACATTTTGATGCTCTTCAAACCACTGTGAGCTGTGTGACACATTGAATTGCCCTGCTGGTAGATGCCATCCTGCCAAGGAAAAACAAAACGCATTTAGCAGTGGATGCAGTCCCCAAGGGCAGATGCATACTTTCGGTGATCCCCTGTGACTTCAGAATAATGAGATCACTCAGTAAATGGCACAAAAGCATTGCCCAGACCATAATGCTTCCCCCTTCCAGTGGGAACCATCTAACGAATGTAGCAGGGTGTTTGATTTTAGATGTTTCATGCTGTATAGACGACTGCCATCTGTCTGATAGAGTATAAAACATGATTCGTCTGAAAATGCCCCCCCCCCCCCCCCCATTAGAACTCAGTGGACATCCATCTGTGGTACCAACATGCAAATGCCAGCATCCATCTCCAGTGAACAGCAGTCAGCATGGATACATGAACCCGGTGCCTGCTGTGGAGGCCCACAGATAGCAACATTCGCTTAATAATCTTGAACCACAAACTGTTGTTAGCCCCTTCATTTATCTGGGTGATCAATTGTGCAACAGCTGCACATCTATTTGCCTGCACACATATCTGCAGCTATCATTCACCACTGTCATCTATAGATCGTAGTGCAGCACAAATTCCTCAGCAACAGTTTTGAGAGGTTCCATTTTGCATGCACAGAACTCTTTAACCACAGCAGCCAGTCAGCATAGGTGCATCAACCAGGTGTCCACTGTGGAGGCCCAGATGCAGCAATGTTTGCTGAATAGTTGTTTGCACATGCTGCTGGTAGCCCCTGGGTTCATCTGGATGGTCAGCTGTTCAAAATCTGTCCCATGCAACGTCGCCCATACACATATTCACAACTGTCATTCACCCTTGTCATCTATAGTCCATGGTGTACCACAGATGTCTCGGTACAAGTTTAGGATAGTGCCATTTTGCCATGAACTGTATATATCAACCACTGTGGCACACAAACAGTTTACAAATTTAACCATTGGGAACTGCTTCCATCCTAGGCCCGAAAGCTTGTGCACTATTATCTGCATCCCCCAATACACATTATATTCCCTCTGCTGCTAATGCTGCCCCTGTCATCTGTTAGTGGTTTTCTCACATTCATGCTGAACATAGAAAGTGGTTACGTTAATGTGACTGGACCGTGTATATGAAAATTGGTAAGTGTAAAGCTCAGAATTACCTCTGACAATACTTGCACCGAACAGCTAGTAGGATTCTTGTAAGGTAAAGCCTTTAATAACAATGTTTTGTATGTGAAACAAACAACTCAAGAAATAAATGGCACTGAATTTGGAGACATATCAATAATACACTGTTTATTTGAAAGCATTTAGTCACACACACAGGAATGTGCTACTGGAGAAGCAGAGCAGAAAGTGTACCTGAAATATAAGTTTTATTCAATATATCTATACCAACCTAAATTTTGTCAATAATATTGAAGGAATGGAAATCCTGACACCTTTGGATTAACAGTCAAACAGTTAGATAAGATCAGGAATTTTGTCACCCATTTAACATACATAATTATCAAAGATTCATTAAGATAGGTAATATCTGTGTGATTATAAAATGGGAAACAAAAGATACTTCAACTGTCCACTTTACTTTGACATTCAAGCTACAATGAAAGAAAGTATGAAGAACTGCAAATACGGAGGACATTCAGTAAGTAATGCAACACTTTTTTTTCTGAGAGCAGAATGGTTTTGTTCACGATTCCAGTTCACCATATTGTTCCCCACTTGTTTGCCTACAAAGCCCCATTTTTCAATATAATCTCTGTTGAACATGACTGCCAAATGACACCCTACTGATAGAGCACATGTGGCCACATAGTACCACTCTACTGATTGATGTTGGAGTGAACATCTTGCTGCATCAGTGACCCCCATCATCACTGTACTGCTTCCCACCTGCTGCATTCTTCATTGGGCCAAAAATACGGAAGTCTGAAGGTGTGACAGTCAGTGCAATGCAGTTTTGTGAGCTCCACTCACTTGTGCAGACCATTGTCAGGCCTTACATCATCATGAAGTAGGAGTAGTTCATTTACATTTTTGTGGTGATGAACACACTGACATCGTTTCTTCAATTTCCTGAGTGTAGTACAATGAACTTCTGAGTTGATTATTGTACCATGAAGGAGGACATCCAATAGAATAACCTGATCAGAGTCCCAGAAGACTTTCACCATGACTTTACCGGCATTTTCTTCAGAGAAGCATTGGTGTGGTATCACTCCATTAACTGCAGTTTTGTTTTTGGTTCCATATGATGAACACATGTATCAATGACTGTGACAGTGTTTACCAAAAAATTATCACAGTCAGCCTCTTAATGTACAAGCAGTTCTGCGGAGCTTGTCCTTTGTTGCTCTTGCTGGTTTTCTGTTAGGCAACAAGGAACACAGTGGCCAAATACCTTTGTGTGCCCCAACTGGTGGATGAATGTGGCAGCACTACCAACAGAGTTCTGCAGCTGGGTATTTGACTGCGATCCATTGATCACCTGGAATGGGAATGTCCACACATTCCATCATTGGAGGAGTCACAGCTGCGTCCAGCTGTTTGGCATGAGGAAGGCTGGACAGGTTTGCGTGACCTTGTTGCGAAGATGACAGACACCTTGCCCAATGATTAACCATGTACCCCACCCGTGCTTTTGTTCACAGGCACATCTCCATAGACATTCTGCAAGAGCTTATTAATATCTGTGATGCTCTGGTTTTCCACCAAAAGAAACTGAATGCCAGCTCTCTGCTAGGAACACACCTCTGCTACAGGTGTCACTTCCAATACTACATATAGCAGTGCCACCTACCAGAACTTCTTGAAACTGCAGTGGCTGAAGCAGGAATAATCCATGGTGTCCCACAACAAATTCCACATTTTTTCAACGAAAATTGCCTGAGAAAAATATGTGTTGCATTACTTATTGAATGCCCCTCTTAACAACATACACAAGTGGCATCAGGTAAGCTCCATATGTTTACTGCAGATGTTCCAATATATAGGGGCAGTATTGCTCTGGTTTTGATCTCCAAAATGTATTCATGATAAACTATACAATTAAAACATTCTGCAAACCCTTAAGATACAGAATATATTGTGTTTTTTATTAATGGTACAGGCAGTACTGTTTTCCCAACTGTAGCTGGGCTTTCGGATTTCGCTTCTCAATGAACTCCTAACCTTCAGTATATGCATTCTACATAATACTTCTTTGAGAAGCCTATCAAATTAATGTCATAATGCTGAGGAACAAATTTGCTCAGAGAGGTGTCCATTATTCAGAAATACTCATTTTCAACTAACTTGTCAGAAACCATACATACTTTTGACAATAATAATGTATAGTTAAAGTGAAGCTTAGAGGACTTATTGTTGACTTTCTCCTTTACTCCTGTTACAAATTTCTTTGCAAAACCAATTGATGCATATATTATTACCTATAATATGTAACATAAATGCCATGTAATGACTGATTGCAGCACAGTTTTGATACAGTAATGCCATTTACATAAATTAGCCAAGGAACAAGTACAGGAGTTACATGCAACATAGCTACTGAGAAAACTTGCTCTGGCGCAATAGCGATGGTTGTGTGTGTTACATACGGTGCTATCAAATATGGGGTTGAAGTTATGGAATAGAATGCAACACAGAGAAAGGCAGATTACAGAAAACAGTGTGAAGTTAGATTGTTATTTCAAGGGCAACAAACCAAAATGTTAAGACAACTATATTAACAGGAATCTAACAAGGCCAGGAATGACTTAAGAACCAGCAGAAGCTGACTGACTGGCTGAAATTGTCAGCAGTGAGTCACCAAGAATAAACAGGACAACAACAGCAGGAAGCAGAGTTTGAAAATGCCACTTCAGTTGAAAGTTTTTTTTTTTCTAAAACATGACCAGTTTCAGGCTCTTATATGCCCATCACCAGGTGTTATATTGGACCAGAGCTAATAATAGCTTTTACACATAGAAAAAACAAGTATCATATAACTCTTTAGAAATCAGCAGTCAGGCTAGTTGTGGTAAAACCTAAGTCAATGGCAAAGTAGCACCAGATAGTGCTACAGATGACTGCCTGTGTAAAGAAATATGCAATGAACACCAGGACACTTACACTTTGTGCAGTGACCCTGAGCACCACAGTGAATGAGTACAGAATGCACAGAGCATGAAGTGGCGTACATGAAGGGGGAAGCAAACTGGCAAACCCGAGTGACAAACGTGCTGTCATTTTTTGATGGGAAGAAGAACATGGAACTACTATCTCATCCATTCTCAATTTGAATTAATCTCCTGTAGTGAGGTCTGCAAGGTCTACACAGTTCATTTTACATAGCTGTAAAATGTCCTCTTTTCATAGAAGTTTGCATATTTTTCATTTTTTGTTCTATGACTATGGCACATTGTTGTGCATCATTATCTGTGTCCTCACTAATTTAAAATTTATCCATCTTTCTTGATGTAAAATTTGTGTTAGGTCTAATCTTATGTAAGCCTTGGTTAGTTGTCGGCTTTTAGTTAGCAGGTTTTACACTGATCACACGTTTAATGTGTTGCTTTAGTGCTATTGCTGCTGTGTATTAATTGATAGTTTATGACAGTATGGACTGTAAGCATTTGCTAGCTTTCATTTTGTTCAGTACCGAGATACTTTTTAATAGGAGTGGCACATGTGTATGTTCTTTTAACTCATGACTGTGGTGAGTTGGTCCATGTATATCCCCACTAAATAAAAACCTTGCATGCCATGCATGGAAAGGGAGAAACTTGCATTGTGCTTTATGGTAAGTATGTAAATTCTATGTTGCCAGCTTCCAGTTTGTTTTATACCAATCTACACTGCTGATGTTCAATATGTTCCTTTACCATTCATATTGTACTTAAACATTTTTCATGTAACATTCTATGCAATGATTTTTCTCATTTTGAAAGTAAATTACTGTGGCAGACATGCTCATCCCAGGTGCTGGACTCCATGACGTCATTTTGCGATTTGCATTTAAATTTCCTGGGAAAAGCTCTAGGTGAAACATATTGTGTGGTGGTTACTGAGGGTGCCAACAACAGTTTTGACCATAACTTCAACTGAACAGTTAAGGATGATATTAGGCATATTGCTGGGAATGCTCCTAACAGAAAAGTGAAGATTATTTCATTCTTTTAGCAAGCTAATAAGCCATGGCTGAAATGATCTGTTGAACACATAAATGCAGAGCTTCAAGAGTAGCTCAAAAGAGTAATCAAACAGTGGTGTGACTAATGTGTCACTTGTCACATGGTCACACAACCCATGGTATGGTCTACATGTTAATAGTTCTGGTACAAGGTTACTTGAGTGACTAATATTCAGAAGCATTTTGTGTAACCAGAGTGGTGTGTGTTGAGTCCCAGTGATTTACAATATTTTCTCTAAGCCTTTTTTAGGTAAAAGTTTCTGAAAGACAGATATGCCAGATAACTATAGACTTTGTTGCACCAATCATTAGAAAAACAAAAAACTATATGAATCAAGTTTTTGTTTAACACTGGTCAGTGACATTTATAGTGCCAGCCAAGAAAACAGATGGTTAATATATTGGATTGAATTATCTTATACTAGGAGCACAGAGACTTATTTAATGCAAGAGACTCAAAAATGCATTAGAAGCATTTGTTCAAAAATCTTCGTCACATCATCAAAAATGTGAAAACCACGCACTATGCCAGAAAAATACGAAATTATGCAACCAATGTCATGAAAATTTGGAGTATTAATAGAGATGAAATGTATAAACTAGGTGTGGAAAATTATACTAAAATCCCAAATGACAATATCAACAAGACAAATGATAAGAAAGTCAAATCATTGGCTACCAAATTCAATGTATTCTACCTAACAGTAGCTGAAAACGTGGGTTAAAGTGGTGCACTGAAAACAAATGCAGTAAACTTACTGAGACGGACAACATATCCTTGACCATTATACATGAGCTTTCCTAACTCATCATTAGGTCAGTAAAAAGTGGGAACTCCTCTGGGTACCATGGTATCTCAGCTAAAGAACTAAAATGGTATGTTGACTTGGTAGTGCCACATTTGAGTTACATTTGTAACCAGTCCGTGAGTAAATGATTATTTGGTGAAAGATTGAAGTAAGCAGTAGTAAAAGTGACATACAATGTGTGGGTAAGTGACTACCTCTAATTATAGACCATTCTCCCTACTTTCTGTGTTGTCAAAGTTTTTTGGAAAACTGGCTTACAAAAGAATACTGAACTATCTTCCTGAGAATAACCCTTTGACAATAGTTCAGCTTGACTTCTGTAAAGGCTTACCTATTGTGCAGGCTATGAATCATATCATAAACACAATTATAATAGATCCAAACAATAAAAATTATTGGGCAAGGATATTTTGTGAACTTCACAAGGCCTTTGGTTGTCTAGATCACAAAATCCTGCGTGGATGGAGTCAAACCTGAATAATAGAAAACAAGAGGCTTACGTGAGCAAATGATATGTCAGGAATAATATTGAGCTTCAGTGCTCTGCCTGCTCCTGTTCTCACTCTACGTAAGTGAATTATTGGGATACTGGAGGACTCTTGAAAAACTGGACTTCTCCATTATAACGCAAGTATATTGATAAAGGGCCCAAGCACACCACTACAACACATAACCAGAAGAACAATGGAACAGTCTTACAACTGGTTCAGTGGCACTTATTAATAATAAATCTCACAAAAACTCTTATTGTGCAACTTGAAACTGAAGACAGTGACTTACAAGTACCAAAAGCACAGATCACTGCACATCCTCTAGATCAGACTCTATGTTTGAAGCTAGTCAGCATCCAGATGGATAACAAACTAGTTCTGACACCAGCATGTGAATAAGATTACCACGACCATCAGTTCCACCTACTTTATACTCATAAATCTCTCTCACTGCGTTGACCTGTAGACAGGACTGCTAGCATACTTTATACACTTTCATTCTGTTCTGTTCTATGACATAATTTTCTGGAGCACTGCAACTAATGCAAAACAAGTATTTGCTCTACAGAAGCAAACAGTAAGAATACTGTGTTAACTGAAAATCTTGCAGAAGCCTCTTCAGGGGTCTACAGTTTCTTACACTTATGTGTCAATGGGTATACATCCTACTGGTATGTGGTTAATAGTTAAGAGTGAATTGAGGAAAAACTCAAACATTCAAAATGAAAATAGTAGATGTAGAAATAATTTCCGTATAAACTACACATCTCTTTTTAGAGTTCAGTATTTAAAATTAAAGCAAAAGAATATCTCATTATCAATCCATCAGTAATATGTCAGAATACCTGGACACAGCAGTGTGAAGACTGCGTAAATTCAATATTTATATAAGATAGACACCGATTTGCCAGCAAAAAAAGGCAGCAAATAGTCAACTGTGTAAAATTACATAAATACATTTTTTAAAGTAAGCAAAGGCAGTAGCTGGTGAATAGTGGCATTTCTCTAAGTAGCTATTTTTCTACCAAGACACATTCATCAAATAATCTAGGCATCTGTAGTTCACAGGCACTGTGAACTACATGAGGGCATCTGAAAGCTGTTATTGTGTTAACAGATTTAGTATGTACACTCCTGGAAATGGAAAAAAGAACACATTGACACCGGTGTGTCAGACCCACCATACTTGCTCCGGACACTGCGAGAGGGCTGTACAAGCAATGATCACACGCACGGCACAGCGGACACACCAGGAACCGCGGTGTTGGCCGTCGAATGGCGCTAGCTGCGCAGTATTTGTGCACCGCCGCCGTCAGTGTCAGCCAGTTTGCCGTGGCATACGGAGCTCCATCGCAGTCTTTAACACTGGTAGCATGCCGCGACAGCGTGGACGTGAAACGTATGTACAGTTGACGGACTTTGAGCGAGGGCGTATACTGGGCATGCGGGAGGCCGGGTGGACGTACCGCCGAATTGCTCAACACGTGGGGCGTGAGGTCTCCACAGTACATCGATGTTGTCGCCAGTGGTCGGCGGAAGGTGCACGTGCCCGTTGACCTGGGACCGGACCGCAGCGACGCACGGATGCACGCCAAGACCGTAGGATCCTACCCAGTGCCGTAGGGGACCGCACCGCCACTTCCCAGCAAATTAGGGACACTATTGCTCCTGGGGTATCAGCGAGGACCATTCGCAACCGTCTCCATGAAGCTGGGCTACGGTCCCGCACACCGTTAGGCCGTCTTCCGCTCACGCCCCAACATCGTGCAGCCCGCCTCCAGTGGTGTCGCGACAGGCATGAATGGAGGGACGAATGGAGACGTGTCGTCTTCAGCGATGAGAGTCGCTTCTGCCTTGGTGCCAATGATGGTCGTATGCGTGTTTGGCACCGTGCAGGTGAGCGCCACAATCAGGACTGCATACGACCGAGGCACACAGGGCCAACACCCGGCATCATGGTGTGGGGTGCGATCTCCTACACTGGCCGTACACCACTGGTGATCGTCGAGGGGACACTGAATAGTGCACGGTACATCCAAACCATCATCGAACCCATCGTTCTACCATTCCTAGACCGGCAAGGGAACTTGCTGTTCCAACAGGACAATGCACGTCCGCATGTATCCCGTGCCACCCAACGTGCTCTAGAAGGTGTAAGTCAACTACCCTGGCCAGCAAGATCTCCGGATCTGTCCCCCATTGAGCATGTTTGGGACTGGATAAAGTGTCGTCTCACGCGGACTGCACGTCCAGCACGAATGCTGGTCCAACTGAGGTGCCAGGTGGAAATGCCATGGCAAGCCATTCCACAGTACTACATCCAGCATCTCTACGATCGTCTCCATGGGAGAATAGCAGCCTGCATTGCTGCGAAAGGTGGATGTACACTGTACTAGTGCCGACATTGTGCATGCTCTGTTGCCTGTGTCTATGTGCCTGTGGTTCTGTCAGTGTGATCATGTGATGTATCTGACCCCAGGAATGTGTCAATAAAGTTTCCCCTTCCTGGGACAATGAATTCACGGTGTTCTTATTTCAATTTCCAGGAGTGTATTATTTATCACACCTGCATACATTTTTTGGACCATGTCATTTTTGCTGTAAGCACTTTATCATTCACACTCACAAAGAATGCGATAGGTGTAACAGTCTGAAGAAGGGCGGTATATGCCCAAAACTGGTAAAGAAATTAAATTTCCTTTATACAACTTATTGCTTATTATTTCATTATACAAATATCTATTCTAATGTAGTACTCTGAAGCAGCACTGGCCACCTCATGTTTCTTAGTAAACTACTCCCAATATCATTATTACCATGTCATTTTATCTATCCAATTGATTTACAGTATTAGTTTTCACCATTCTTTTAACACGTTGATGGTTGTCATTCAGTTGTAGATCTTACATTACTCTTTGTTACAAATCCATCAAATATCCAATCACCATTCTGAACTCCATGAAAGCTGACTTGTCAGATTGTCATATGTCCAGCTGCTGGTTAATACAGTTCTCCACAGTTCTATTTTGCAGTACTATAATACTGGGCACAGACAAGGACTCTGATATATATATATTCCTTTCAGAGTCAGGTCATCATTTGCACTACCTGGGAGCAACCCAGTTTCTGTAGGTAACAGAAATATGCAACAGTATAATGCTTTTCCATAATGTATGTGATCCAGCCTGGCAGAATGTTACATGATAGGGTTCATCAAAATTTCAGTCACTTATTACCGATGACTGAGAGCATATATAAGTAAGATGCAGGATCTGATTTACAAGTGTTTAACAGGCAGCCAAGGTAATGACCATGGTACAAGTATCAAACACAGATGGCTGTAGAAATACTCAGGTGGCTGCTCCGAGTGACTGTAAGCCAATTGCAGTGTGATGAGTAATACTACAATATAACTTCTATACTGCTGTCACAATGCATTTAAGAAATCAAGGACATCAGCATGTATGAAGTATGACTGGTCCAACATGATGTAATCAGACCATAACAACTGGCAATGCCAATTCAGTCTGTTGTCAAAATATTGGCCTTATATCACACAAAGGTAACTTCTCATAGACTGAGCCTACATTAGGCTTAAAAAAATTTGTTAGATTGTTGAAGAGTGTGGAATTTTAATTTGCTTTACTGTTATCTTATGTCATATAGCAGAATAAAGAAAACTTTTTTTCCCGACTGTTAGACTCTTTCCTTTTGTGAAATGTGTTAAATTCACAGAAATGAAATTAATGACTTGATAGGAATGAAATCAGTGAAGATGCAGTCACACAAAATAAAGTGATTGCAAACCAGCGACATATTCTGAACTAGAGTTTTTGAAATGTAAGAAGAACTGAAAACTCGTGCCAAGACAGGATTCAAACGCAGAGGTCTTCCTGGTCATGAGCAGACTCAAACCCAGATTTCTCCCTGGTCATGAGCACTTTTTTAGCCATTAAGCTGTGGGAGCATGCCTCCTTGCCTGTCTCAGACTTGGCACAGACTTAGCACAGATGTTTCCATCAATGATTTCTTAACATTACTACCAGATTTTTTGCCATGAGGTATGTGAGAATACCATCACAGGGTTATCAGAGTCAGTATAGGAACATAGCTTACCCTTGCCACCAGGGGCACACATGCAGTGAATTATATGAACTGAAATGATATAAATGTATTAATGAAGATGAAAACAGTACAGATGCAACCACATGAAATGATTTGAATACAAACCATTCCAGTTTGTTGAAACTGTAATGTAATGAGACTGATGACCTCAGCGGTTAAGTCCGATAGTGCTCAGAGCCATTTGTAATGTAATGAATATGTAGTGGTGGCCTAAAATTTGTACATGTTCCTACGTTTAAAGAATGAATTACTTTTGAAATTTTTAATATGTAGGAAACTCTCCTACAAAATGTAACAAATTAGGAATGGTTATCAAGGTAATTACAGCTAGTGACTTATTTTAATTAGAAGTAAAACTAGTACTTCATTTACAAAGGTTGCCAATTTGTGTTTCAGCTTTTTAATTAGTTTTGATACTTCATTTTCACTTGTTGGAACTGTTTCCAAACTAAAGGCAGTTCTTGGAGCACTGCTTGTTACTGCAATTGGGAGACGGGGATGTACTAGACTAGACAGAGTTTATGTCTGAACAGCAGAGGGAAACGTAGAGTAGCTGAGCTTCTTGCAATAATATATGGGGGGAGCGGGGGGGGGCACCGTTACATAATCCTGGATCCCTTGGTAGTTACTGGTGTCAGATAGGCATCTTTTTTAGTTTAGAATCAGGATTCAGTTACCTTGTTTTGAAAGAAGCCAAAATAACAGAAGAGCTGACAAAATGCTTAAGACTGCACAGAAAATTAAGGTTAATTTATTTCATCAAAATATTAGTGGGTTCAGTAATTAAGTAGAAGAGCTTCTTGTCTGTTTGGAAAACTTAGACTTAAAAGATAGACTTTCCCTGCATATCTGAGCACCACATGACCACAGTGTTAGACAAGTCACATATAAAAGCAGCTTATACATGCAGAATTAATATGGGAAAACAAGAAGTTGTAACATATGTTAAGAGAGAACATAAGTTCAAAGCCACTGAAACATATAGTTTTTGTAGTGAACAGCACATAGAAGTTTGTGCTTGTGAATTAATAGCGAAAAGTAGTTCACTTTTGACTAACTATATATAGACCAGCAGTGGGACATTATGAATGGTTTATGAAGTATCTGGATTCCTTACTGTTCTATAGGTCAGACAGCAGCAAGCAGTTAATAGCTTGCAGTGACTTCATTGCAGATTCTCTAAAGGATTCTGATACCAAAAAGTGTTCTGGAAACCTTATTTGGATCCTACAATTTTATATCAGTAAGTAACTTTACAGCCTGTGCAAACAGTTCAAGAATCAACAGGAACACTACCACAAACTTCAACTGCAGCAACAGTGATCTTGTAATCTTAAAACATAGCCATCAAACATACTAATACTGTCTCCCTGCATTCATAAGCAGCAGTGTCAGAAACTTCACATGCTGTTGACCTTCCATCAGTGGCTCAAGACCTTTCATTAGTATTAGTCCCCTACAATCTTCAGCCGTGAGTCTCCACCATGTTCAGCAATAATAAGGCAAGCAGAAAAAGCACAAGAACCAGTAAATGCAAAACTTTACAGAATGTGTGGTACATGGCCTCGTTTCCAGTACCAACGTAAGTCAGAAACCAGCCGATACATTACCTATGACCTCTAATTGTAATTTACAGTGACATCATAGCAAAGAGTTTAGGAAGTGGCATACTTTGTATTTCGCAACAGAGTCCAACAAACAAACTGGACCAGTTGATTGCATTAATGACAACACTGCAATAAACAATACCTATTTATTATGTATTACTGAACATCATCTGAAGGAAGGGATTGAAACGATGCAGGTACACAAATACAGCTTAGCAGCTTCTTACACTAGGAATACAATGGGTTAAGGTGGAGTAATAATGTCAAGGTTGCCACATTAGTGCCAAACAAGAAAAAAACTAAAAAAAATTGCAAGCAGACAGTGTTTCCTAATGTGAGCAAAAAATCTTAAGTACTAACATCAAAATCTTTTGTAAAGAACTGATTTTAGAAGGAGAAGGTATGTCAAATGGTGTACGTGTTTCATTAAGACCACTCACGTTATTTTATTTAAAAAAAAAAAAAAACATGCATTTGGTGGCTAAAATACACATTCCCTTGCAGTCACAAACAAGGTTAAAATACCTTCACCAATATCAGAAATAAACTCAGAAAGAAATAGGCCTCTTGAAAGAAATGTACAAGATGAGGAGGAGTTGTGTAAGTCAACAATATATGTGACCGCCTATAATATTTTGGTTCTACTATATTCATTACAGTCAGTACAAACCACCAGGAACTGCCACAATTTTCTTCTTCTTATCATCCATACTTTCTGCTAATAAACTACTTTCCAAGTGTCAAAATGTACCAGAATAAATAAAAAGTTTATAAAACATCACACTATACAACATACTTGCAGTGAGACAGTTGCAGTTTCTGAAATCCAACAACAGTGACCTTTGGCCTTCCCAGGAGCACTGCAGTCCTTGATTCATGGATAAAACACGAAAATCCACTGCATAACACCACACAGCAACAGAACCATTCTGCAGGCAGTTCAGTGAATATAGATCTGATAGACGAGACCTGCACAATAGTGGGAAACAAAGGGCTTCAGATCGGCAGTCCCGATCTACTAGAGATATCCGCAGAAATGGCCTGTGATTTTGGCTTGGGGTGGAAACCCAGTCGTTTGGTCAGCTATTCAGGAGTTACAGGCAGCATGTTGATGAAATGTGACCACGGTGATCAATCCATGCAACAGATAACTTGAGCAAATACTATAAGAATCAATAATAATGAGGAAAGGTAGCAACTCACCATAAAGATGATTGCTGAGCTGTAGACAGGCATGTAGGAAAGACAATCACACTCGCACAACTAAATTTTCAGCTATCGCCATGGTCAGGAAATGAGAGAACACACACAATCACACAGACACAACTCATGCACACACCACTGCTGTCTCCAGCCATTGCGTCCACAGTCTCTGAGAATCAGATCCAACAAACCACTTCTCATGCTTCCCAGCCTCTCATCAGCAGCTGCTAGGCTAGTGGTGACAGCGCTGACTGCAAGATGAGGGGAGTGGTAGGGAAGTGAAGCATGTGCTCAGCTGCACCCAACCAGTGATGCTGCAACCACAAACCATTTCATCTACAGAGACAAAAAAAAGATTTTTCCAGTGTTTTTCTCAAATATCCCTGATTTCCCTGACATATTTGAAATTCCCTCATATTCCCTGATTTCCCTAATTTCCAGAACCTGTGGCAATCCTAAATGTGTGTTCCAAACAA
Organism: Schistocerca serialis cubense; assembly: GCF_023864345.2. Classification (NCBI taxonomy): domain Eukaryota; kingdom Metazoa; phylum Arthropoda; class Insecta; order Orthoptera; family Acrididae; genus Schistocerca; species Schistocerca serialis. The sequence goes on along the minus strand of NC_064640.1, from coordinate 689,862,980 downwards.
TATAGTGTACTAGTTTGTAGATAAAAAGAAATACTGTATTGATCAACATTTTTAGGCTTGCTCAACCATTCTTGACAGTAGAGGATGAAATTGGTTCTAAAGGATCTGTGGTTGAAACCATCAACCTTTGTTAAAATGCAGTGCAGAACAAAATTAGTCAGACACATATACCCTACATTGCAATAGATGAGACTGAGAAGGTAATAAGCCAAATGAACAATAAAAATTTTACTGGTGTGGATAATTCTGTATGAAAGTAATGAAGCACTGCTGCAAATTTATTCTTAAAGTTCTCTGTCACATATTTAATGAGACTACAAATCAAGGGAGTGTCCCTAAAAGACTCAAATATGCAATTGTTAAACCACCATTCAAAAAAGGTGATAAAGTTGAAGTTTCCAACTACTGGCCAGTTTCACTGATAGCAAGTCCTTCTAAAATCCTAGAGAAACTTATGTCCAAGAGAATCATTGATCATTTTAATAAACATAACATCCTTATAAAAAATCAGTCGGTTCCAATAGGGTAATTCAGCTGAACATGCCATTTTCTCATTTGTCAACCAAATCCTCAAGTCCACAAACAATAAAATGACACCACTTCAAATCTTGTGTGATCTGTCTAAATAAAGTATTCAATAGTGTAGATCACAGAATTCTACTTACAAAGGCATTATAACTTACATGGTAAAGTAGAGATGTGGTTTGAATCATATCTAGATGACGGAAGGTGGAAGGTAGTACTGGATAATTCTGCAGTGGCACCTGAATGCTCTGACAGGAGCACAGTGAAATGTGGAATACTACAGGGCTCAGAGTTTGGTCCCCCCCTCCCCCCCCCCTTTTCTTAATTTCTATCAATGATCTGCCATGACACAAAAAGCACACCTCACCCTATTGGCAGAAGACACAACCATTATGACAGACAAAGTACCAAACCAAACTCCAGAGAGCTCTGCAACCACTATATTCTAAGAAACGTTAGATTGGTTCACTGCAAATGATCTGTCCCTCTATGTTAACAAGAGTCATTTCATTCAGTTTCAAACTACAAACAAAGAACTGCAAACTACTGAAATAAAATGTGGTGACAAAGAAATATTGAGAGTTGAGTCTTCCAAATTCCTGGGATTGCACATTAACAGTTCTCTGATTTGGTCAGTTCATCACATGAATCTACATAAAGGAATGAATTCAGCAGCTCACTTTAATCTGCTTGTGACTTGAAAACAATCCAAGTTTCATAGTTTGGATGTTTTCATTCACTTATGACATGTCGCATCATGTCCTGGGCAGACGAGTCAGGAGTAAATAAAGCCTTATTGCACAGAAGAGAGTAATCAGAAATATGGGTAGAGTGTACCCTAGATCCTCTTGCAGAAATTTATTCAAAAAACTGGAGATCCTCATCATGCTATTATGCCTGTACATTGCTCCACTCATGTGCTTAGTGAATAATAATCATACAATTTACAGAACAAACTATGAATATCATGAGCATGATACAAGAAGTAAACATCATCTTGAAACAAAATAAATGTCTTAGCATGGTATAGAAATGGGGACATTATTCAAGCAGAAAAGTATACAACAAACTTCCAGTTCATGTTAAATAACACTAAATTCAAAAAACAGCTAAAATTTTATCTTTTGAATAGTTCTTTCTATTCTTTATATGATATTTTTGAAAACATGTAATACTTAATGCAATGTGTTTAATTTTAAACATTCCTATAAGAAATAACTGTATAGCCCTGGTATATCCTTTTTTGACAGCGACCTTTGTATGTGAATTAGAATGTAAGCCCTATAATTTGTGTAACCAATACTGCTACTGTGATCTGTATTATCAACTGAACACTTGAAGTTCAAGTATCTGTTTACATAAGGTTTAGATTGAAAGCCTCATGACCAGTTACATGTGATTAGTACTGAAATTATCTGAAACGTTCTACATCATAGCTAAACCCCACAGCAAGGATCCATGCAACTAAAAAAGAAAGAAATAAGTAAGTTTGCATCTCAGAAGGTGAGAAACACGGATACTTAGGCTATTTTCAGTTTCTTATACCACACAGAGTGATATTTTCTCATAAAACCAATTGCTGCCTAAGAGAACTTTTCACATTACACATAAGAGCTTTCATAAACACGAACACTACACTTCACAGGCAAACAAAGTAAGCCACTATCCAACTGTTAAACAAATGAGGTATGCTTCCAGAATGGGAGGTGGAATGAAAATAGAGTGTATGTGATCATATTACAGTGATTACAAGATCGAATCAAATTAGCCAAGAACATGACTGTATGAGCCCACTTATCAGTAAGATGCTTGGCATGGATGCATTCACTGATTACGTTGGCCATTGCATCCTCTCTTAGGCAAATTTGCCAACAACTGGAAATTCATACCCTGGATATTATTAGCAGAGCTGATGTCTTACCTGGTCCCACATATACTCTGTTGGGGACAGATGTGGATATAATAGCAGCCACAGGAATAAAACAACATCAGGTAGACGTTTCATGGAAACAGGTGCCATGTATGCAAGAGGACTGGTCTGTTGAAAAATGCATCACTATACTTTCACATGAGAGCTAACTCTTGAGGATACAGGAAATTTGTAAAATACTGTTGTACCATTGAGACTTCTCAGTCACTACAACCATGACCTGAAGTCACACCCAATTGCTACCACAACCATGCCACCAAGAGTGACATCCAAACATTATAAGAATAGGACCTCTCCTCAGGTCGCTGCCATACTCACAGACAATAGTCATCTGGGGTAATGCAGAACAGTGATTCATCGCTGAACACAATGTGATACTGTTCATCAGCAGTCCGTGGATTCCAGTCATGGCACCACTCCCAACACAGCTGTTTGTGTTGTAGTGCTAAGAAAGCCTACACATTGGAAGGTAATTCCCTACTCCTGATCCAACTAGGCTCACATTCATGCTGCAGGGTAACACAGGATGTTGTAGGGGGTTCATCACTTGATCTGCAGTGGCCAGCACAGATGTGAACGGTTTGAGTGTGCTTGGTACATAAAATGTCAATCCTAGCTTGTGCTGGTCACACTGATCAACCAGAAACTTGGAAATGAGAATCCTTGCAACATGTTCCCAGGGAGTCCAACATCAGGCCACTCTTAATCCAAATGTCCTACAAACGTGGATATTGCATAATTCGATCAGCCAGCCAAATGGAGACGCACACTGTGGTCTCTTACAAACAATGTCAAGTGCTACTGATGCTGTCTCAGATAATTATGAGGCATCTCCATATGTTTTTTAGCTACGGTTAGACATCAAAACTCTTCACGTCTTTTATACACCCCACCACGGTTGGAAACAATTTTAAATGAAAACAGCACTAACGCGCTCTTGTAGCTGAGCTACGTGTCACAAAAAATTACAACTCTTAATCATTTATACACACACTGTGCATGTGTGCAAAGTTACATTGACATCCGAGCATGTCTTCTGGTTGCTTCACTTTTTTGTCAGGCAATGTAATTTGCAACTCCTAAGTAACAAATTCTACAGCCAGTTTAATTATGTGAATATACAGCAGAGCACTACTCAACATTTCACAGTAAGTACTGTTCTCATTATTTAAGATGTGCTTGTACTCAAAGAAGATAACAATTTTAAGTCTTACACAAAACTCTTTTTGTGCTAGAATGAAATAATGTTAGACAATAAAGGTAGGAATACCTCACAAAATATGGAGGAAAAACGATTGAAAAAGGTCACTGAAACGCTATATCTTGTAGGGATAGAGATTCTGAGAAGTGAGATATCTGTGTCTAAGTGCAGTCAAGTAGAAGGATCAAAACTTAGGCGCTAAAGTGACGGACTGAGTACCGGTACCATTTCTCGAGCAGTTATAAGCGTCGTGAAAAACAACTGCTTAGCTGAAAACTTTCACGTAGTATTGAAGTTGATCATGAGGTTACAAAAATCACAATGAACGCAACAAACTATAAAGCGAAGATTTTGCGAAGCCTTTGTGCTTTTACTCAGTACTGTAACTCGTATTAGGTTGAAAGTGCAAGTGAAATACAGCATTGCAATGGTTGCAAAGTGACGAAACTGACAGAATGCCGCGTTTGTCTAACACCATACATAAAATGCTATTAACTGCAAGCTGTTTGGAGAACGCTAGTTTCTCACCCTATATCTGAAATCCTTACACATCGTAACGGCTACATCTATCCACACACTGCATAATGTGCTTCCACCAAAAAAAAAAAAAAAAAAAAAAAAAAAAAAAAATCTATAGGCCTATCTCTAATGCAACAGCACAAATTAAAGTTAATAAACACGGCTGAAAAATGTTGGGTGAAAATTAGTCAGATGAAAACTCAGTTGTGTGACACTACTAGAATACTAGACAAAAGAACACTAAAACTAATAGTAACTTTTTTGCTGCAACACTAACACGAAAAAATTGCATTAGTTATTGTAATTTAAACACAGAACGTCTTTAGGTTTAAGGATCATCCCACATTTTTAGCCGCTGTTTATTCAAGTGGAATTCTTTATGAATTTTGAAAAATTTGTGAATTGAAAAAGGTTTAACAAGAAGGAAATAAAACCTTACTGTTACGGCTTGTGAGTCTCGCTGTTCCACAAAACCGCAGTACGTCGACTAAACGAGAAAAGATCATATAATTCCACTTACACACAATTGCACAGCGCGCCTTTTTTCCTGAAATTTTAGGCCGGAACCAGTGCCGCAGTAAAAAGCAATACCATCTATGGACACTTATAACAGCTCCTTATCTCTGGCGCACAGATATACTACTGATATTTGTATAGATTATGGCAAAATTTTATGTCTCTGCCGGAATTTAATGAAAGTAAATGCTATCTAAATAAAAAATACGATGGAAGTAATACAACATACTCGGACAAGATGGCATATATCTGTGTCTTATCTATAATGACGCCCAAACCCTGCAAACTGCTTTATGGTCTCTGGTTGAAAGTACTTGATCAGCCATTTCCCCCCAAAATCCCCCTCCCCCACCCCAGCTCACCTTTGCTGCTCCAGTCGTAACTGGTGCTTATTGGTTGACTCTTCTAGGAACAGACACATTCAGAATTTTAACAAGAAGCCACGCTATGATCCTCAATGGTCTTGAATAATTGTCAGCCATTCAGTCAGTTGAATACCCAGCTGAAAGTTATTCAAGATTCTCCTACTTCAGAAAAACCCAAAAATACACAACCCTTTACTTGTAATGCCTGGCACTCAGGATGGGCGACAATCTCCACGACATTCGCGCTTCATAAATGGACCTGTGGCAAAGCGCACTGATTTTGTTTGGATCATCTCTATTTCGTATCAATGCGATCTTGGAGGAATCAATACACATGTTATATTCATACTGTAGGGATGCTGGCAGTATTCCTTTCACTAAGGGAGATTAGGGCCTACAGCACTAAATTTAAAATTTCTATTCAAACCGATACGCATTCTCAGAAATTATAGGAAACGGTGAACTGTTTCATGTTTGTGAAGTATGTACCAGTATGATTCTGTACTGTACCGGTAAATTTTTGTTTCCATAGATCTATTGTAAATAGGTTGTACTTGAAACAGGTACATTTTAAAAGAGGAGATACAAAATGCACAGGGTGTTTCAAAGACTTTGCATCAAACTTACAGGTGCGATAGATCACATCATGGAGAACAACTTTTATTAGAGGCAAAATGTTCGCCAACGCTAGGTGTCCTTTAGTATTCACTGGCCCAGGGACAACGAGATTTCATTGAACTATCAGGCTCTACTGCCAAGGTGTGCTCCATACCACTTGACTCAGTATATTGATAGAGTGATTTTCAATATGAAAATCTTAAGAGTGAGTGTCTCTAAGTGGAGAAAGACGTTTTAGAAGCAAATCAGGAACTTTAATTTTGCTAGGCGTATCCCCTTTTATATAGAGCAGCTGACTGGATTATAGCAACACAAAAGGCATTTATTTGTTTTACATGTAACACAAAATGGCATTGACTGCAGGCACGATGGAGAGATGGAGAATGCCAGCTCCCTGTCTTACCATTGAACCCTTACACATAGAAAAGACCACAGCCATTAATCCACACATTGTGCCTATAAATCTAATAGAATGTGCAGGTCATTACTATTAAAAAAAAGTGTAAAATTGTTAGATGGAAATTAGAGAAATGAGAACTAAAAAGCAGAATTTCTATCTAGAGTTTGTACACTTATATGTTGGTGTTATAGTACTAGGAGACAGAGCACTATAACTACACAAGATAACACGTTTCCTTATGTTAAGACTAACATGAAACATATATCGATTACTGTAATTTAAAAATACAACATATTTATGTATCATGACAGAAATGTTAGTGAAAAAGAATGCTTTCTGAATATTTAGCAGTTTATGAATTTCCAAAGCGTAAAATGGCAGCAAAAAAGCCTATATGTGTTGTACGCACAAACTAAGTTGACATGCGGTACGGTGGCTGATGGGGGCGACAGTAAATGGGAAATGCATTTCCTGCCGATTCCATTAGCCATGCTAGAGTACTTGTCAAGGACAATTGTAGAAGTTCTTTAGTTTCTGGTGTGAAAATACGCTACTGATACTGATTTCTACTTAGATTAACCGCATATGTCTTATAATTTGCTTAGAATAAATCAGTCTACATAACTTAATCATGCAAGCCACGATACTTCACTTAAAATCGTTAGTATTCTGTTTTTCTTTGTAGCAGGTTACATAACACAAAATAACCTCATGTAGGTAGCAACTGACGGTCTGGTAAACTGACATATGGCCGGGAGAACCGTGTGCTGATTTTCTTCTTTTCCTTTATTGTAATTTCACCGCCCTGCCTCATATGGGTAGGGGAGGGCTTGCAGTGGCACAGTCCGCCACGCTTCAGCCGACTGGCTTTTCAAAAAATATAAAAATGGGAACTCATACATAAAAAGGGGGAAAAAAGGGGGATATAGAAAACACAGTAGCTATGTGCTGACTGCATACCCCTCCATATCGGCATCCAGTGAAGCCTGTGGGCTGAGAATGACATGGCGGCCAATCAGTACCATCGGGCGTTCATGGCCTGTCTGGGGGGCGTTTAGTTTAGTTTTAGATAGCAACAGAACTTTTGAGGGAAAGTGTAAGTAAATATCCAATATAATACAGTGAAGCGCCAAAGAAACTGGTATAGGCATGCATATCCAAATACGTGATGACTGGGTGTTGTGTGATGTCCTTAGGTTAGTTAGGTTTAAGTAGTTCTAAGTTCTACGGGACTGATGACCATAGCTGTTAAGTCCCATAGTGCTCAGAGCCATTTGAACCATACAGTGACATGTAAACAGGCGGAATACGGCGCTTTAGTCGGCAATGTCTATATAAAACAACAAGTGCCTCGCGCAGCTGTTAGATAGCTTACTGCTGCTACAATGGTAATTTATCTAGATTTAAGTGAGTTTGAACGTGGTATTATAGTCTACGCATAAGCGATGGGACACAGCGTCTCCGAGGTAGCGATGAAGTACGGATATTCCCATGTGACCATTTCACGAGTGTACTGTGAATATCAGGAATATGGTGAAACATCAAATCTCCGGCATTGCTGCAGCCAGAAAAAGCTGCAGCAAGAATGGGACCAATGACGACTGAAGAGAGTCGTTCAAAGTGACAGAAATGTAACCCTTCCGCAAATTGCTGCAGATTTCAGTGCTGGGCCATCAACAAGCGTCAGTGTGCAAACCATTCAATGAAACATTATTGATATGGGCTTTCGAAGCTGCAGGCCCACTCATATACCCTTGATGACTGCACGACACAAAGCTTCACACCCTGCCTGGGCCTGTCAACACCGACATTGGACTGTTGATGACTAGAAACATGTTACCTGGTCGGAAAAGTCTTGTTTCAAATTGTATCAAGTGGATGGGCTTGTACAGGTATGGAGATAACCTCACGAATCCATGGACCTTGCATGTCATCAGAAGACTCTTCAAGCTGGTGGGTGCCCTGTAATGGTGTGGGACGTGAGCAGTTGGAGTGATATGGGACCTCTGATATGTCTACATACGACTCTGACAGGTAACATGTACATAATCATCCTGTCTGATCACTTGCATCCGACTCTGTGCATTCCGACGAACTTGGTCAATACCAGTAGGACAATGCGACGCTCCACACGCCCAGAATTGCTACAGAGTGGCTCCAGGAACATTCTTCTGAGTTTAAGCACTTCCGCTGGCCACCAAACTCCCCAGACATTGTTGAGCATATCTGGGGTGGCTTGCAACGTGCTGTTCAAAAGAGACCTCCACCCCCTCGTACTCTTTCGGATTTATGGATGGCCCTGCACTTTTCATGGTGTCATTTCCCTCAAACACTACTTCAGACATTAGTCAAGTCCATGCCACGTGCTCTTCTTCGTGTTCGCGGGGGCCCTACACGATATTAGGCAGATGTACTGGTTTCTTTGGCTCTTGAGAGTAATACGATACTGTTCGAAAATTCTGGCGACGATCGCATATATCATAAATACCGATAACCTTTCAAGTATTCGTATTTTCAGCGAAATACAAACACTAGTTGGTAGTCGCTACTGCTTGGTACGGTAACTGAAAAGCATGTACACAGCAGGTGACACAGGATCGGCAAAAGTAATTAAAATGCTGCCGGTATTAAATTGGCGAAAGGCTTTTTGAACGGAATATTGATTGAAAAATGCGATTATAGTATAAAGCCACAAAATTTGTTCAAACCGAGTATTCTTCTAACAGCTAGTAGGAATAAAAACAATTCAATTTTGTAAAGTCTAAACAAAATAACGAAGGAACATCTGGATTACACTAGATGTATCATTGTTTCCACAGACGTACAGTAATGTGTGTGGAGCATGTTACAGAAGGCTATATTGGCTATATATTTTACACTAGAACCGAGAAGTTTATGTTTAATGTTCATTACACAGATCCTCCTTACTATAGACCCAGCAAATAGCAGCCTGAATGCCCACTGTGTAACAGATTGATGCGACCATTAGCAGGACATGGGGCTCACACAGGCAGTAGAAAACGAAATGATTCACGAATAATAGAATAACATATTGTTGTAGACTGCTTTATAAAGGATGGGTACAATGGATCTCCCGACATTGTGCAACTATCACCGTAAATGCAATTTGCAGAGTCTAAAAACTGATGGAATAACTGCATTTAAGAGCCATTTGTTTGCTAAATTGGTAAAAACTTAAAGACTTACACTGAAATTCAGCTAGAGTGTTATCGGAAAACGTGGAGTCTTGCTACTGACAATGGTAATATCGACTACACTAAGAATGAATTTTCGCCCATTATGGGGCCGTTTTTGCGGCAATACTGCAGTCGTCAAGAACGACTAAATTTGGTTCAGCCTACTGCAAGGTGTTGTGTTAAGGTACAGGAACTTAAAATTTTTTCTGATGCGCGTAATGAATAAAATGTAACTGCACCATATTCGATTTCAGCAAACCAACTTTAGAGTCCTTATTGAAAGTGAAACACAGTAGGTTTACGTTACAAAGATATGTCATTTTTATAACCCGTGCCTGCTGTGTAATTTACAATAAATAAAATGGATGTGTCAAAACTGAAAGTTACGTAGTTATCTCTTAGTGATTACACTTATATGCATATACAGTGGTTACAGAAGACAATATTAACACCCACATTATATTTTGTAGAACCCTCTTTGGCGGACAGAACAACCGGAATTGTCCTGTGGCTCGAATTGCACACATTTTAGGTATACGTCATGTGATTCTTTTACCCCTGCTCGGAAAGGAACTAGCCGAATTACTTTAGAGATGACGGTGTTAGGCCAGTCATTACTGTTACACTATACACCGCAATGGCCTGTTCATATTCAAAAGTTATAGTTCCGCAGTCCAGAAAACGTGTATTGTGTCATCCTCACAATCAACTATCAAATCTCCAATAATTTCAGTCGTGTGCATATTAATCGCTTATGTGACAAATCTTGTGATACTGAATGAACAGCCACCCAAAATAATATCCAAACCCGTCCTGTGTTGAGGAATAGTTGCTAGATGAAATGAAATCCATTTTGAGACCGAAAGAAAGAAAAAGAAAACACCCACCACCAAGAAATTATCTGATTGGGACGGAAATCGGTAAATGTGATGTTCATGAAAAGAAAGATAAACGATTGCAATTTTAGAAAAAAATGTGTGATATTTTCAGTCGAAAAAAATTGAGGAAGTCAGTAACGTGGTGCTCCACTTCTGGCCATTATACAAGCAGCTATTCGTCATGGCAGTAATTGACAGAGTTGTGGGATGTCCTCCTGGGGAATGTCGTTCCAAATTCCGTCCGATTATCGGATTAGATCGTTAAAATCCCGAGCTGGTTGGCGGCCCCTGCCCATAATACCCCAAACTTTCTCAATTGGGGAGAGATCTGGTGACCTTCCCGGCCCAGGGAGAGTTTGTAAAGCATGAAGACGGGCAGAAGCAGCTCTCTCCGTTTGCAGGCGAGCATTATCTTGCTGAAATGCAAGTCCACGATGCTTTGTGATGAAGGTCAACAAAACGTGGAGTAGAATATCTCCAAAGTACTGCTGCGCTGTTAAGGTGCCGCTAATGATAACCAAAGGATCTTGGTAAGAAAAGAAATGGCACCCCAGCCCATCACTCCTGGTTGGCAGACTGTATAGTGAGAGAGAGTTAGCTTGGATCCCACAGCTGTCCATGGCGTCTCCAGACCATCTTCGGCGTGGAATCTCATTGACTGGAATACAATTGTCTTCAGTGAGGAGTCTCATTTAGATCTGAGCCCTGATCAGCGCGAAGACGTGTCTGGAGATGCCCAGGAGAGCAGTGGGGTACAAATCTGCCATATGGCCCGACAACAAGAAGTGATAGTCCGCTTTTCATAGCAGGACCAATTTGCTTGTGATCTGCGGCACAGTTACAGTACAGCAGTACATCGAAGATATTCTATGCACTGTTTGTTGCCCTTCATTGCATGCCATTCTGAGCTTACATTTCAGCAAGGTAATACCTGCCCGCACATGGCGAGACATCCAACGACTCTATCAATCAAGGCCAAGCCGAATAACTAGCTTGCATAAGGGCCAGAAGTAGACCAACACATCATTCACTTGTGCGATTTGTGCAGCGCTTTCCCTTGAATAAATCATCCAATTTTTTTCTCAAATTGTAATTATTTGTTTGTCTGTATATGTACATCACATCTACTGATTTCAATCCCACTCGGATAATTCCTTCGTGGTACGTCTTCTTTTTCTTCTATAGCGTATTTTCATTGGTCAGCATACTAAGATTCATTCTTCTAGCGCTGCTGAAGTATTCTCATTTCGTTCACGTGGTTTTAAGAGGTCTGACAACAGCAGCACTACCATGAATTTATGCTTTCTGCAGTATTGTCTCACGCGTTTCGTTGATACGATTCTCTAGACGCATATTAAGCGCAGCTGTCACCTTTGAGGCACAGACCGGTCTCAGTCCTCTTTAATGCAGTCCTGTGTCTATAGATAACTAAAATTGCTTACTCTTACAGTAAAACATTTAGCAGATGAACTTTCTACTTTAATCTCGTATGCTCACATAACACGACACTATATTTGTGACAACTGTCTCCTATTCCTTGGCGAATAATCCTCGTCCAAGGTCTGTTAGATCTAATATTACAGCTCCAGTGCAACTACACAGTATCACTCTAGTTACAGAGGGAAAACAATAAAATTTCTTAAACTTATGTCAAAATTCGCTATTGCAGAAGTTACGCCATCACCTAATTTTTATTACTTGTTGTTGTTGTGGTCTTCAGTCCTGAGACTGGTTTGATGCAGCTCTCCATGCTACTCTATCCTGTGCAAGCTTCTTCATCTCCCAGTACCTACTGCAGCCTACATCCTTCTGAATCTGCTTAGTGTATTCATCTCTCGGTCTCCCTCTACGGTTTTTACCCGCCGGCGCTGCAGCCTGGAACCGCAAGACCGCTACGGTCGCAGGTTCGAATCCTGCCTCGGGCATGGATGTTTGTGATGTTCTTAGGTTAGTTAAGTTTAACTAGTTCTAAGTTCTAGGGGACTAATGACCTCAGCAGTTGAGTCCCATAGTGCTCAGAGCCATTTGAACCATTTTTTTTAACCCTCCACGCTGCCCTCCAATACTAAATTGGTGATCCCTTGATGCCTCAGAGCATGTCCTGCCAAACGATCCCTTCTTCTAGTCAAGTTGTGCCACAAACTCCTCTTCTCCCCAATTCTATTCAATACCTCCTCATTAGTTATGTGATCTACCCATCTAATCTTCATCATTCTTCTGTAGCACCACATTTCGAAAGCTTCTATTCTCTTCTTGTCTAAACTATTTATGGTCCATGTTTCACTTCCATACATGGCTACACTCCATACAAATACTTTCAGAAACGACTTCTTGACACTTAAATCTATACTCGATGTTAACAAGTTTCTCTTCTTCAGAAACGCTTTCCTTGCCATTGCCAGTCTACACTTTATATCCTCTCTACCTCCACCGTCATCAGTTATTTTGCTCCCCAAATAGCAAAACTCCTTCACTACTTTAAGCGTCTCATTTCCTAATCTAATACCCTCAGCATCACCCGACTTAACTCGATCCGGAACCGATTCAGGCCAGGAAAAAAATTAGTTATCATTTTGGCCAGCTGGTGCAAATGTGTCGCTGTACAGCATCTCGTCGACGTCTGCAGTGCTCATTGAACAAATTATACAAGCGGCGGTTAATAATAAAATCAACGTTCTGAGTTTCTCACTTGTTTGGCCTTTTCTACGCACGCCCCTTTCCTAAACCATTACTCATCAAATGCAAATTATATTGTGTAAGGACATAAAATACACAACAGACTATCACTAAATCATGTATGGTTCTAATTACGTGCAAAACCAACAACCGAACAAAAAAGGAGATGTCATCGGTTCCCATTTTTTCTCTTACACATTCATTTGTGTGTCTTTCCCTACCCATGCTACCAATACTACAGGAATCCTACCATTTACTACGCCATTTATATACCTGTGCCAGAACCACTGAACCGTAGTTTTGGCAGAGCGCAACTGTAGTGATGCTACGTTCCCGTGTATGTACGTAATTCGGCGCTGATATTCATCTCATTTAAAATGTATTTGATTAACCTATCGATTACTCAACGGAAATATGCCTATTTATTGGATCGTGGATGACAAGAACTGCTGTGAATGATGCAGTCAGTTATGGTAGGTTTCCGGAATACGTCTCTTTTAACTGTCAGGCCCAAAAAGTTAATACTCCCATTTTCCTCAAATTCTATGGTGAAGCTGATATTCTCTTGTAACTGATTAAATCTTGGGTAACATGTATTAGCTTCGCCAAGAATATCACCGGAAAACGCTTGCGTATCATCTGCATAACGGCGAAAGTATATGACTTTCTTAGCTAGGTCACCGTGATTTTCAAAAAACTTGCTTTCGATACGACCTAAAAACACAGATTGGTTATAATTAAAGTGCAGCTACTCACAGAGGTCCAGTGTGGGCTGTATTAATCGTATGGCAACGAAACTTGGTTGATATGCTAATCCGGAAACGATTTACGCCAGAAAAAAATTAGTTATCATTTTGGACAGCAGGTGCAAATTTGTCACTGTACAGCATCTCGTCGACGTCTCCAGTGTTCACTGAACAAATTATGTAAGAGGTGGTTAATAATAAAATCAACATTCTGCGTTTCTCACTTGTTTGGCCTTTTCTACCCACGTCCCTTTCCTAAATCATTACATATGGAAACGTTTCTATACCTGTATGTCTTTCTCGCATTCACAGCGCCAGATATGTACCTGATGTCCAAATTTGCAATAATTATTTTCAAGTGTAAAGCAGTTTCTCATTAACGCTTTAGAATAACTACCAAGTTTTGCTGCCGTACTACAGTTACAACCAACACTAGGCATTTGTGAGTAACTGCACTTTGATTATAACCACCTAACATATTTTCAATTGTCCCTGACAGGCACTTCCCCATAGCTAGACCTTCTTTTTATTCATATGTGTGTTCACTGAAGATTAAGCTGTTCGTAGATAAAACTGATTCAATGTGGTCATCTAATTTAGATCCTATCGAAAACAATTTCTTTAAATTCCGATGACCTAACTAGGGAAGACATACACTATAGCCATTACCTAGATGATACATTCTTGTTCGATGGCACTCTTGACGGAGGTAATACATGTCACCAACAATTTAATCAGTTACATACGAACATCAGTTTTATCGCAGAACATAAATAAAATGAGAGTATTTAGTTGTTGGACCTGTCAGTTAAAAGAGAGAGGTAGCCACTTTTCAAACATATTCCGGAAACTCACCACATCTGATTGCAGAATCCGCAGGAGTTCTTGCCATCCACAAGTACATAAATAGTCATATACTGCAGCGCCAGAGAAACTGGTATAGGTATGCGTATTCAAATACAGAGATATGCAAACAGGCAGAATACGGCGCTGCGGTCGCCGACACCTATATAAGACAAAAAGTGTCTGTCGCAGTTGTTAGATCGGTTACTGCTGCTACAATAGCAGGTTATCAAGATTTAAGTGAGTTTGAACTCTGTGTTGTAGTTGGCGCACGAGTGGTGGGACACATTATCTCCGAGGTAGCCATGAAGGGATTTTCCCGTAGGAGCATTTCAGAGTGTATCGTGGATATCAGAAATCCTGTAAAACATCAAATCTCCGACATCGCTGCAGCCAGAAAAAGATCCTGTAAGAAAGAGACCAACGACGTCTGAAGAGAATCGTTCGACGTGACAGAAGTGCAGCCCTTCCGCAAATTGCTGCAGAGATCAGTGCTGGGCCATCAAGTGTCAGCGTGCAAACCATTCAACGAAACGCCTTTCAGACCCACTCGCGTGCCCTTGATGACTGCACGTCATGAAGCTTTACACTTCGCCTGGGCCCGTCAACACCGTCATTGGACTGTTGATGATGGCAAAGATGTTGCCTGGTCGAACGAGTCTAGTTTCAAATTGTATTGAGCGGATGGACATGTACGGGTGTGGAGACAACCTCACGAATCCGTGGACCCTTCATGTCAACAGGGGACTGTTCCAGCTGGTAGAGACTCTGTAATGGTGTGGGGCGTGTGCAATTGGAGTGATTTGGGACCCCTGATGCGTCTAGGTACGACTCTGACAGATGACACGTACGTAAGCATCCCGTCTGATCACCTGCATCAATTCATGTCCATTGTGCATTCCGACGGACTTCGGCAATTCTGCAGTACAATACAACACTCCACTCCTCCGGAAATGCTACAGAGTGGCTCCAGGAACACTCTTCTGAGTTTAAACACTTCCGCTGGCCACCAGACTCCCCAGACATGAACATTATTAGGAATATCTGGGATGCCTTGCAAGGTGCTATTCAAAAGAGATCTCCATCCTTCGTACTCTTACGGATTTATGGATAGCCCTACAGTATTCATGGTGTCAGTTTCCTCCAGCACTACTTCAGACATTAGTCGAGTCCCTGCCACGTCGTATTGAGGCACTTCTACGTGCTCGCAGGAGCCCTACACGATATTTGACAGGTTTACTAGTTTCTTTGGCTTTTCAGTGTATTTCCACACAGCGATTAACAAGTTAATCGAATACCCTTCAGACTAGGCAAATGTTAATACTGAATTACACACACGGGAGAAGGTAGCATCATACAATGGCTATGACCCAATATTAGTTATGATATTATAGAGGAAAAACAGAAAGAACGTAGTAAGAATAGAAATCAGATCAATAGAAATCAGATATTATTAGAAAAGAGGAAGCAAGTACAAAAAGATACGTAGATAATATTACCATACTGGGGTCACATTTCTGACAAAATAAGTCTTTTGTTTGGAATATCGAGGCCGTAAACTGGCTTCAGAGCGGAGAGCAATGTAAGATCACGTCTTATACACGAGATGGATAAGAACCAAACAAACAACATGTAGTAAATGTTTTCAATTTTATGTTGGACAAACAGGGAGAAACTCCAAAACTAGATTTGGCGAATAAATTAATGTTAGTGCAACCAGTCACTCAGCATTCAGCGCTCATTGAAGAGAACACAGCCGGCCGGAGTGGCCGTGCGGTTCTGGGCGCTACAGTCTGGAACCGAGCGACCGCTACGGTCGCAGGTTCGAATCCTGCCTCGGGCATGGATGTGTGTGATGTCCTTAGGTTAGTTAGGTTTAATTAGTTCTAAGTTCTAGGCGACTGATGACCTCAGAAGTTAAGTCGCATAGTGCTCAGAGCCATTTGAACCATTTTTGAAGAGAACACAAACTTTCTGCTAATGACACTGACAAAAACATCACCATTCTCCATGATCAAAGACAGGTTATTAAATATTCTAGGACAAACTGATATATACAGCCATATGATAAAACAACTGGACAGCGTACTTAATGAACAAAGAGAGTTATGCAATAAGATGTACATGCAAAATTTCAAAAATGGTTTAAGTAAATAAGTTTGATTTGGAGTCTAAATCCTACATGTAAAGTTGTCTAATTTGACGTGATATGTTGGATTACTTTGCAATTTTATATCTTTTGTATACTAATCCTTCATATGCCAATTGTCGTAAAACAGTAATTTATACGTATGAATAAATGTCGCAGATGTCTATATATGATCTTAGAAATACCAAAAGACAGGTATTGTAGTCCCTTTGACCTGTCAGTTCCATCTTTACACTATATGACAGCTATGTCAAATGTTATCAAGAATTGTCACTGTCTAAGATTTGACAGCAGTAACATACATGACAACCTTCATACTATGTTATATGACAGATTTCTGATTCCATCGTATTAATTGACATGTATGTCACTGCTGTGGAGGTGCTTAATGCAAATAGACATATATTCAAAAATGGTTCAAAAGGCTCTAAGCACTATGGGACTTAACATCTGATGTCATCAGTCCCCTAGACTTAGAACTACTTACATCTAACTAACCTAAGGACATCACACACATCCATGCCCGAGGCAGGATTCGAACCTTCGACCGTAGCAACAGCGCGGTTCTGGACTGAATCGCCTAGAACCGCTCGGCCACAGCGGCCGGCTCAGCTTGGCATTTAGGTTGTGGCGTGCAACATGCGTTGCTAGGTTGTAGAGGAGTTATGACGCGCCACTCGCAGCAGTGACACCAGGGAGAAACGAAATTTATGGCACAACCTGACTAAAAGAAGGAATCAGTTGACGGGACACGTACTGAGGCATCAAGAAATCGTCAGTTCTGTAGCTGAGGGAAGTAGGGTAGCGGGGGGCGGGGGTATTATTATTCCAAAAGTAATCACCGAAACTACTCCTACATTTATCCCGCTGTTAGACAAGAGGGTCAGTACCTTCATGGGGAAAAATGTTTACAGTTGCCTAGGGAACGATGATTGTACTCAGATGTACACCTCTTCGACGTTTATGACTGCCTTTATTCAAGGCTCAAAGCTCCAAAAATATGGAAATCGCCTGGGGAGAGATCGGAACTGTATGTGTAAGGGCTTCTCAGAGAAACTTCTGCATCGTCGTAGAAATAACAGTTACACCCGCTCCGTGAAACTCATGATGACCTTTCTCTTTGACTGTGATGGCCCTCTGCTCTTTGACTTTCTGGAACACAGTGCTTCAATTAACGCTCAACGATACGTGGGCACTACTAAAATAACAACAACTACTACTAATCGCGTAGGCTGTTGAAATCCTACATGTTGTTGAAGTTGGCCCTCCTGAACCCAATGTTTCCACGACCACAAGACGGTCGCGAGATCTCGGCCAGTACGAGGAGCAATATCGCAGAACGATAAACCCCATTCTCGATACGTCACTATTCTACCAACACATATTGGTACAAATAGACATTTCTTCTTCTTATACGAGCTATATCACAGTCACAGTCTTTACACAAACAAACAACATTCCACTGCGACATCTGAATGAGTAAAGCGTTGCGTAATCTGTCCTTATATACAGAATATTACTGACGTTACGCCTGTCTACATCGTACCGCTGCTCTGAATGTAAATTCAGGCAGGGGGGGAAGAAGGAAGATTAGAATGTAACGTCCCGTTGACAGCGAGGCATTAGAGAAGGGGCACAAACCATTCTGGCCCTTGCAGAGGTATTATTCTTGCATTTGCCTCACATGATTTAGGGAAAACAAGGAAAATCTAAATCTGGATGGCAGGATGGACATCTGAGCCATCGTCCTTCCGAATGCTAGTCCAGTGAGCTAACCACTACGCCTCCTTACTCGGGGTTAATACATGGGATAACAAGTAAATTTTAGAGGAATCCGCACGCTTTTGTGAAATTCTATCAACTTTCCGAGAATAACGAGAAATAAAATACTGACAAATTTTCGTTTTTAAGAAGGTTATGATTTCCTTACAGAAACTCATATTATAGGTACAGATAGGTTTTTAGTTTTTATTTTTACTTTTAAAAATAAGATAGGATTGATTTACAAATTAGTATGAAAACTTCCATTTGCTGTCTTGGGCCAATTTTTTATTAGTTTTTACAGTTCCGTTCTCTAGGAGAGCAACTCATGTGAAGAGTGTCTTCACAATGGACATTCGTCAACTTTGAATCCAATTTATTTTCCAAAACATTGTTTCAAATACCGGTAGAGCCAGACATAGAAGCAATGTAAGTAGTCAGTCTTTTGCAATTTTCATACTTCGGGAAAGATGTTTGCTCCCAAACTCTTTACTATATACAGTTTTGTACATTTTCTTGGAAATATCTTTGTCCAAGTGAAGTGAAGTGAAGCAAATGCTTTGGGAAATAGAACAACTTTGTAGGCACATCAGTCCAACGTGATGACTAAGAAACACCATGTGGCGATTTTAAGCTTCCCTATTTCTGCAAAGTATTGGACTCCTCAAACTTTCCTGCCTAGATCTGTTATAAAAGTTAAAACTACTGCACTGTCTATTTAGTAAATCTTCCTCTTGTGTTTAAGTATTGTGACAAAATCAGTATATTCTTGATTTTCACATCGTTTTCAACGATATTTATTGTGTGACGGAAAGCAGGCGCACTTTGTATAAGATCACATATTTACTTCCCGTTTCCATATATATCGATAGTTAGTGCATTTAAATATTGGAGAATGTCTTTCAGGAAAGCCACATCCAGCATATTGCCCTCGTTTGCTATGGATTGCGGATATTCACTTGCTTATTGTGTTTCATAAGTTTTCGAAGATTGAGGTTCATTGTTATTTTATGTTCCAGGAACGTCGTACTGCTTGTCCTTTGCTTAGCTAATGAAAAAAATCGGTTCAAATGGCTCTGAACACTATGGGACTTAACTTCTGAGGTCATCAGTCCCCTAGAACTTAGAACTACTTAAACCTAACTAACCTAAGGACATCACACACATCCATGCCCGAGGCAGGATTCGAACCTGCGACCGTAGCGGTCGCACGGTTCCAGACTAGCGCCTAGAACCGCTCGACCCTTAGCCAATGAACCTTTTTGTGTTACAGTAAGTGAGAATAATCCGAATCACATTCAGACAGGAACCCACTGAAATGTCTGTGCTGACGAGCAAAACGAGAACTCATAAAGTTGACCAACTTGACCAAGCTGTCCATTACCCCATCCACCGTAATACCGAGTTTGCCACAAAGCACTGTCTGATCGTTTATGCACTGGTAAGAATTCCTATCCCTGATATTCTCTACCAAGCGTTTTCCTTTGCCCATCGTCGCCAAGGCAATGTCAGTTGTAGGGAAAGTAAATTTACCATAACTAATGTTTAGTTTTATAATGAATTCATAAAAAGTCTTTATCAAGTCTTCTTCGTGAGCCTGCCTGAAACCACAATAATCCTAGCAATTGGCCGGCCGAAGTGGCAGAGCGGTTCTAGGCGCTACAGCCTGGAACCGCGCGACCGCTACGGTCGCAGGTTCGAATCGTGTCTCGGGCATCGATGTGTGTGATTTTCTTAGGTTTAAGTAGTTCTAAGTTCTAGACGACTGATGACCTTAGAAGTTAAGTCCCCTAGTGCTCAGAGCCATCCTAGCAATTCATCCTTAAGTACCTTATCTTTAATATCAAAAAATCGCACAAAAACTGATATGCTTCATTAACAACAATGTCATATATTCTTGTAAAGCAATGGGCTAGCATTTGTCTTTTGTAAAAGTTCGAGCAAGTTGCTTTTGTTGACAGCAGCTAAATTTAATGTTCTTCTTGTATTGTTTCTTGCAGACAACGGAACACCTTGCATAGAGGTGACAATATTTTCTTTTTCCCCATGAAGTGCAGTGGTCACCTCCAACATAACATTTTTTTACTATGTCAAACTCTGAAAATGCTTTCTGGTTCTCATTAAACTTTCAGCTCGCATCCTGCGGTGCTTTCTTGATCGCTCCTGCACCAAGCTAGAATGGTCTTGCAATTTTTCTGAGATTTTAAATATGCTTGAAGTTTATTTTCACGCCCTACACTGTCAGGAGGAAAGTTTTTGTGGAACTTGTGAGGATCTGTTTTGTAGTATAGCATTAAATTAGTATTTTTAACAAGGGCGAGGCTTTGTTGCATGTGAGGTAAACTGGAACTGTTTTGGCGTTATCAGGCAGTGTAAAATATTACTGTTTGGCTCAGACAGTCAGAAACTTTCTATTTTCACTGTCGACATTAGGCTATTTTGGATACTTATTGATTGATGCATAAAATATTATTAGTACACGTCAATAAAAGAGCCAAACGAACGTCCGCGTCGCATGAGGTCTCGTCGATGAATGTCATCCTCTCCGGCCTCTCCAGGCCCCCGGCCTGCTAGTATCCACATTGCAACACACGCTTTCGGCGACAAGGGTGCAAACACACCTGGCGGGGATCCTAGCAGCGTAGTTTTCGCTGCCAAACAAACTGAAACATTGCTGACTTTGAACGAAAGTAAACAATGAATCCTGGTCTCCTAGCGCATCAAAGGCGATGCTCGAGAATGCACGCACAGATTTTTTTTTTTTCTACGAGTAATTTACTTTACTTTATTTCAACGTTAGCAATGTTGAAATTTATCTGCGACATCAGTTCGAATCTTGGTATGCTCGAGCACCCGTACGCCACATAGAAATATGCTCAAGCATGCTCTGATCTGCTCTCCGCTAGATGTGTCTCAGCATTAAGGCAACATACAATTGACTAGTCGACAGACAGCCGCCTGGCAGCGTTGTTGAGTTTAGACATGTCATCATGCTAGTGTAAGACAGAGTTACGAGTCTACTCTAAAAAGCTGTTGCGCCTTCTGTTCAGTAGTACTATTGCTATTGTGAAAGGACTTAACGGCACGCGCAACGAGAGACAACGACCTCTTGAATTTAGATTTTAAAACATTTATTCCTGGCACAGTTTTCAGCCTTCCGCTTAATGAATACCGACTGCGGTCCATCAGTTGCCAGCCGTTCTGCTAATCATCTGCATAGAATGTGGAACACTTCATTTCATGCCAGTATGTCGTGTGTCTTTGCAATTTCCGTGACAAACAGCGTATTAGTAGTAGACTCCGATTCGCGAAATTACTAAACGTTACTGCGTAAGATATGAGGAAACTGTTCAGTATGAATGTTTTAACAACAGCGAGTTACTCATGAAAGGAGGATCAGATACAGGAGAAGGATTTTCATCAGTTATGGTGCTGCTTTAGCTAATCGATTGACAAGCACTGCAGTGACGTACATCTTACGATCACAAAACGCATGTAATGACTCTGAGAACTATGGGACCCAACTGCTGTGGTCATAAGTCCCCTAGAACTTAGAACTACTTAAACCTAACTAACCTAAGGACAGCACACAACAGCCAGCCATCACGAGGTAGAGAAAATCCCTGACCACGCCGGGAATCGAACCCGGGAACCCGGGCGTGGGAAGCGAGAACGCTACCGCACGACCACGAGATGCGGGCAAAACGCGTGTAACACGGCAAGGCACTGAACAGTAACATCTGTACAGAGGTTACTGATACTGTTGTCAACCGTCCTCGTGTACTGTTGTTTCATGTACAGTCCTAATACTCGTCTACCTTGTGCAGGTCATTCATCTACGCATAACTAGTAAAAGCTGGCCACTGTTATAAAGTGCTGGACTCCGTCTCCGATTTTGATCCCTCACATTTCCTTCCATCACCAAATTAGCTATTCTCTGATGCCTCAGTGTGACTCGTACCAAGTAACCAACCCACCTCACTCTTTTAGTTAACTAGTGCTACTAATATCTTTTCCTCCGGATTCAACTCAGAATCTCTTCATTAGTAATCCAACATACCCACCCATTCTTCAGCATTCCTCTGAAAAAATACACTCCTCAGAATCTCTTCATTAGTAATCCAACATACCCACCCATTCTTCAGCATTCCTCTGAAAAAATACACTCTCTAGTATATATCTCATATCTTCTTACCTTGTTCGAAGATAGCAGAACTCTTCTACTTGTCATCGTACTTCTGTCAGCGTCAGTATTAGTATTCGTACTTCCCTCATCATCAACTGACTTAAATCAGTGAAATCCCATCATCTTTTTTTACTTCTCATATTCTTTATTTTATAGCCTCTTTTCATAAAGACACTATCCATTCTGTTCAACAGGCCTTCAGACAAGTTTGCCGCCTCTGACAGAATTGCAGCATCATCGGGAAATCTTGAAGTTTTTTTTCTACCTGTACTTTAAGTACCTTTCTAAATTTCTCCGTGCTTTGTTAACTATTTCCTTAAGGTACACAATGAACAATGTCACGGTTAGACTACAACCGTGTCTTACTCCCTTCTTAGCCCTGCTTCCCCTTCATGTCATTCGACCCTTTGAACTGCAGTCTGGTCTTTAAAAATTGAAGACCTTCTGGTCGCTGTAATTTATTCCTGATAACTTCATAGTTTCTAACAGTGTATTCGAGCCAAGTTATCACAAACTTTTGTTATAAATTTGTGAATGAAATAAACCAGTCTTCTAAGACAAGTTGTAGAACGAGCATTTTCTCACGAGTTCCTGTAATTGTAGGTACGTTTGTCTTGCTTCAGCTTATCTTCTAAAACAATTCGTAGGTTTCGGATCCTACATTTCTGCTGTACTCAAACTGATCTCTCACGTCGGCTGCTACCAGTTCGCCCATCCTTCTGTTGTTGTATCTAGAAGGTAGTGTACCTTATAACACGTAATACTTTTTCTTTGGTACTTTAGTCTAGTGACTGATTTTAGAATCACATGAAGGAATGTGCACTAGAGACCTCCATAAGCAGTTTTCTACACTATTTATTGTTGTTCGTCATGAGGTTGTATTTTCTGCACGTTTGCACATATTTCGCGTTCTGTACATTTAAGTAATGTATAACAAATTAAGGTTACTTGGAATATATTGTTATATCTTCAGTTGCAGAATTTGGCGGTGAGTAAAATGCTATACATTATTAGAATTGTTTATCTAATGTTAAGCCATAATTCGTCCATCGTGCATGCCTTTTAGCATGGAATATGTAGTACTTGCAGATGAGCCGAGTTTCTTTAATGACTTAGCAATTTACCTGTCTGGAAATTTCTGTTAGTTTCCAATAGCTCCTATTTGAAATTGTGTTGAACTTGTAATTGGTTTTTGATAAGACGCTACTTAATTTGATTTCATTTACTAATTATTACATAGTTCAGCTTTCCACCATATTTAGTATGGACAGGGACTGCGATTGTTGTGTGCGGATGCAAGCCGAGTTGGTGACACTTCACTCTTAGCTTCAGGCTGTGATGGCTTCGGTTACACAGCTTGAGGCTGCAATGGATGGGCACCACTGTTGTGGGACAGCCGTGGGGATCCAACGGACGTCCAGCACGTCAGAGTCCTCTGACCGGTCCTCACCGGTGGCCAACCCAGTTACTGCTTGCACTGAGGCTGACCCTTCACCTGTGGTCGAGTCGGAGGTCGCCCCAGGGCGAAGCAGGTGGCGGAAGACTTCCCAGGCAGCCACACGTAAGGCCTCCTCGGTTTGTCTGACCAACAGGTTCCCGGTTCTGTGTGTGGCTGACACTGTCACTGAGCCAGGTGCTGTCGCCTGTCCTGTTTCGGAGGAAACCACTCAGCCTGCAAGATCTGGGCAATCGCAGGGGGTGGGATTGTTGGTAGCTGGGAGCTTCAATGTTAGGCACGTTATGGGGCCCCTTATGGACTTGGCTGACAAGGGTAAAAAAACCAAGGTACACTCTGTGTACATACCGGGTGGAGTCATTCCAGATGAGGAAAGGATCCCATCCCAAAGGATGCCATGAAGAACATAGGCTCCAGCCAACTGCAGGTGGTTGCTCACGTCGGTATCAATGATGTGTGTCACTTTGGATCAGAAGAGATTCTCTCTGGTTTCGAGCGGCTAACAGAACTGGTAAAGGCTGCCAGTCTTGCTTGCAAGATGAAAGCAGAGCTGACCATTTGCAGCATAGTCGACAGGACTGATTGCGGACCTCTGCTACAGAGCCGAGTGGAGGGTCTGAATCAGAGGCTCAGACGGTTCTCCGACCGTGTAGGCTGCAGATTCCTCGACTTGCGCCAAAAGATGGTTGGGTTTCGGGTTCCGCTGAATAGGTCAGGTGTCGACTATATGCAGGAGGTGGCTACACGTGTAGGGGCTGTGTGGGGTGAACTGGGCGAATTTTTAGGTTAGAGGGTCTCGGGAAAACACAAGAAGGGCTTCAGTCACAAAGGGTGCAGGCTGAACACAGGAAGAACGTAGATACAGGAACCATTGGTATAACAGTGGTAAATTGTTGTAGCTGTGTTGGGAAAGTACCAGAGCTCCAAGCGCTAATAGAAAGCACTGATGCTCAAATCGGTATAGGCACTGAAAGCTGGCTAAAGCCGGATATAAGCTCAGCCGAAATTTTTGCGAAGAACCTAACGGTGTGCTAAACACGATTGGCGGTGGTGTGTTTGTTGCTGTCAGAAGTAGTTTATTGTTGCGAAATTGAAGTAGATACTTCCTGTGAGTTAGTATGGGCAGAGATCATTGTTGGCAACCGTAATAAAACAATAATTGGATCCTTTTACCGACCTCCCAATACAGATGATACAGTTGCTGAAAGGTTCAAAGAAAACTTGAGTTTGATTTCAAACACGTACCCGACTCATGTGATAACAGTTGGTGGTGACTTTAATTTACCCTCGATATGTTGGCGAAAATATGTATTTAATTCCGGAGGTACGCATAAAATATCACCAGAAATTGTGCTAAAAGCATTATCTGAAAATTATTTCGAGCGAATATAAACGGTTGTGAAAACACACTTGACCTCTTAGCAACAAATAATCCTGAGTTAATAACGAGCATCAAAACTGATTCAGGGATTAGTGAACACAGAGTTGTCGTAGCGAGACTGAATATTGTAATCCCCATATCCTAGAAAAATGTGCGAAAACTGTACCTACTCAAAAAAATCAGATAAAAATTCACTTGACGCCTTTCTAAGAGACAATCTCCACTCATTCCAAATTAATAATATAAGTGTAGACCAGATGTGGCTTAAATTCAAAGAAATAGTATTGACAGCACTTGAGAGACTGATACCAAATAAATTAACAAACGACGGAGCTGATCCTCCTTGGTACACAAAACGGGTTAGAACACTGTTGCAGAAACAACGAAACAAACATGCCAAATTGAAACAGACGCAAAATTCCCAAGATTGGCGATCTTTTACAGAAGCTCGAAATTTAACGCGGACTTCAATGCGAGATGCTTATAACAGTTTACGCAACGAAACTTTGTCTCGAAGCCTGGCAGAAAATCCAAAGAGATTCTTGTCGTATGTCAAGTATGTTAGCGGCAAGAAACAATCAATGCCTTCTCTGCGCGATAGCAATGGAGATACTATCGAAGACAGTGCTGCAAAAGCAGAGTTACTAAACACAGCCTTCCGAAATGCCTTCACTAAAGAAGGCGAAGTAAGTATTCCAGAATTCGAATCGAGAACAGCTGTCAACATGAGTAACGTAGAAGTAAATATCCTCGGAGTAGTGAAGCAACTTAAATCACTTAATAAAAGCAAGTCTTCTGGTCCAAACTGTATACCAGTTAGGTTCCTTTCGGAGTATGTTGCTGGATTTGCTCCATACTTAACAATCATGTACAACCGTTCGCTCGACGAAAGTTCCGTTCCTAAAGACTATAAAGTTGCACAGGTCACACCTATATTCAAGAAAGGGAGTAGGAGTAATCCACTAAATTACAGACCCTTATCGTTAACGTCGATATGCAGCAGGATTTTAGAAGATATATTGTGTTCCAACATTATGAATTACCACGAAGAAAACGGTCTATTGACACACAGTCAACATTGGTTTAGAAAACATCGATCCTGTGAAACACAACTAGCTCTTTATTCACATGAAGTGTTGAGTGCTACTGACAAGGGATCTCAGATCGATTCCGTATTTCTGGATTTCCGGAGGGCTTTTGACACTGTACCACACAAGCGGCTCGTAGTCAAACTGTGTGCTTATGGAATATCGTCTCAGCTATGTGACTAGATTTGTGATTTCCTGTCAGAGACGTCACAGTTCGTAGTAATTGACGGAAAGTCGTCGAGTAAAACAGAAGTGATTTCTGGCGTTCCCCAGTGCAGAGCAGCGATGGTGGTTCAGACAGATTTGTATACCGTTTCCTTGTGTTGTGCGCACTCTGTTCAGTTAGGAATTTCTCTGTTGTTTCGTTCTTTATAGGATTTAAAAGGATGTGTATGAAATGGACCATTGCCTCCCTAATCTTCGAAACGTGCTGTCGGTGATGTAAGTGACATCGTCTGCATTACCGTTACCCTCTAAGTTCTTAGGAAGAGTAGCTTCTTTTTTCAATTTGTAATTTGGCGCCAAACGCTAGAGAGAACAAGTGATACCATCGCCTTAGTTTCCGCCGAAAAATATAATGTCACGGACTACTATCGTATTCATGCGTAACGGTAGGTGGCTTGATAGAATGTTCCTTCTTGTATATCTTAACTTCATACCCTTTAAAGTAGACGTGGGATAAAAGCGACACACTTGCATTGGTTCTGCAAAGTTTCGGTCCTCCATCGTGAAATTTGTAAAGGAACTTGTAATCAGTCTCATAAACCCAGTATTCCTAAATACTAAAATCTGACTGGTGATACGTGAATTTATTATATATATACATCACATACATCCAAGTTTTTGTCATCTGTTTTGAAAATATTTTAGAATTCATACAGGGATCGTTAATAATTTATGTCATGAATAAATTGCTGCCACAAACTTTCAGAAAGAGAAGGAGTGGGATTCAAATCTCAATTTGGCCATGCAGATTTAGCTTTCCTGAACCTTTCCTAAATTAAGAGGAATGCTGAGACGGTTACTAACCAAAGGACACATCCCATTCTTGTTTTTTGCGATCTTGTGTTTTGTATCTAATGACATTATTACAGTTACTCTAACAAAGATATTTGAGCATCACTCTACATAACTTTAAAAAATCACTCACCCATATACACACACACACACACTCCAGATCATTTCATTTACAAAGTTTCATGACCATTTCTCTGCCATGTTTTTTCTGGCAAGATACCGTTTTAAGTGAGAGTGTATGAAGGAGACACAGAAGAGATAAAACGCAGATACAATAAAATATAAATGTGCCCGCCAAAATCCATAAGGGACTAGTATAGCACTTTCAAGGTATTAAAATGTGTGTACCAGTGTACTAAATGTTTTTTATATTTCTGATCCAAACTATGTTTCCTCTGCCACTCTTTCATGTAAATTGGCAGTGTACTGACAATCATGATTTTAGTGAGATTCACATACCCTGAATTCAGATTGTGTGCATTGGTTTTGTATCGAGTGCTGTGCATATGTCTGCATTTTAATTACGATTTCGATAAGAACCTGTAATGTTTTGCTCGTATCATCAAAATACATTTGTATGTGTGTGTAAGTGAAAAGCAGCAAAGTACCAAGTACACTGTTATATTGGATTAATCTCCCAACTTTCAATGTATCATTCCATGCCTCAGTAATGCAGATGATCATGATCAAACACAAGTCTCGCTTTATGGTTAGAATGTGCTGTTGATGAACAAAGAGGCACATGGTACACTGTTTTTGTTTCCATTGCATCAGACCATTAACACAACCATCTCTAAGGTGCATAATTGTTATCAGGTACCAATCTGACTTCGTGATTAGAATGAGTTGATGTGACTTCCACAACCAATTAACAGCACTGAGGGCTTTTGAGACATCAGTATGCTACTACTTCTCTTTTTACTTAGTTTATATAGTTTTCGTAAGTGTTATCTGATACTGTTTTCTCACACAGTTCGACATACTCAGTAACCATGAAGATTACGGTTCAGTAACTTACAGTCACTGAAGAATTTTGCGATGCATCGTTTTATCAGTCTAACA
Organism: Schistocerca serialis cubense; assembly: GCF_023864345.2. NCBI lineage: Eukaryota > Metazoa > Arthropoda > Insecta > Orthoptera > Acrididae > Schistocerca > Schistocerca serialis. Next base: position 689,834,466 of record NC_064640.1, on the reverse strand, counting down.
CATAGGTACTGTGGAGAATGTTGGGAAAATAATATGAGTCAGTGTTTTTCAATGTTTTATCTGTTTCTGCTTTCGAATAACAGTATTATTTCTGAATTTTGTAAAGTTTGGAAGACTTCATCTCAGGATGATAAGTATCAATAACTTATGTAGTAAGGACTTTGCAACCTATGAAATGGCTTTATTTACGAGTGGTGCTGGTAGCTCATCTACACTTGCTCACGTTTTGAATTTTAATAATTTAATCACCTTAACACACAATAATATTTTTTTGGGAAATATCTTTACACTGCACCTAAGTGATAGACAACGTAGTTTCTTGTCATTTTTGAAGTTCAAGCTTAAAATGTAACACAAGTTAATACAGTTATTAATGCATTCATGAAATCCATCCAGTCTTGTTTTCCCCAGCACTATTATGATTACTTGGTATTCACTTATTCTTCCTATTTTCTTCTTAAAAGTTCTCTCACGCGTTTCGATTTTAGTCATTTTTTTCGTCTAAGAAATTTAATCGAAAATGTTTGTCATTTTGGGCTGGTTGGTACCGTACAAAGGTGAAACATAATTAAAGAGTAAGTAATTCACATATTATTGCACATGATTTTGTCCTTACATACATACTTGCAAACAATCCAACAAATAATTCCCTAACTATGTTATATTGTTCGCTTGTATCTCATAATTAGTCACTACACATTTCCACTCACGTACATGTACACACACACACACACACACACACACACACACACACACATTCAACAACCATGATGATATTCACAACCTTCCATTACAGTCCCTTCGCAGTCACATATTTCTATTTGAAACATTGAAATGGGAACCATCGAAATATGAAAGTAATGTTGAAATTTGAAAGGTGACAGGAATTTGGTATTATCCATCCCAGATCTAGGGCAGTAGGGATACCAACAATATGAATTATACTTTAAAGATATAGGCCAAACTTTCAAATAATAGATTTTATTAAATGCTTTACTGTGTACTATGGACAGATTGTTTTATATTGAATTAAGTTTTTTCTTTATAATTTTGTGGAATCTAAATGTGCCTCTGTTCATATTATAATGGAGACAGTGATTATTGTAAGAAACACATTTTTATGTCCACAACGGATTAGGTAATGTAGTCACATGATGCAATTAACATCTACTGTTCTGTAATATATATTTTCTTTGAGCTGCATTAATTGTACAGTTTTTTTTCTTTTCCTGTGTGATACAGTTAAGAAATTTTACCATAGTTTTGGTCAGCTGAATCTTAAAATGTGATTCCATAACTAAGGACTGAGTGCACAGAACTATTGTCTTATTAACATATCATTTATGATAAATCTGTCCTTCACTACTAACATTGACATCTTCTGTAAACAGGACACCTTTGTATATTTTCATTTGAGAACTGAGTCTTTTTAAAGTTCAGCCTGAGTTTTTTACAGGCCATTGTGTTCTAGGTACTAGATTTAGTAGTTATATGTGTAGCAGTAGTAGCAGTACCAGTCAGATGTTTTACTCTTGTTCATTAGAGTGGTGTGGGTTAACTCTAGATAGTCCTTTTTAACACCAATAATAGAGCTTTGTTTAACAGATATAATTTAGTTAGTTCTTTTACTTGTAGCTTCAACAGTTTTTAATATTGCAGTAGGGCTGTAGGTTTTTTGTGAGTTTCTATCTCCTAAATTTGGTTTTTAAGAACTATCTTCTGCAACACTATATTTTCCTTCTTTAATCCTACATGTGTTGATACCTAAGAGTAACCTTATTTTATTATTTATAAAACTGCATCATTTACAGTTCTCAATGAGTGTGATGCCAGAAGTATCCATTAAATGGTTTTGTTAATGAAAACCTATGATAACAGGTAGCAATGGAGTAAAAAAAGAATAAACGCTAAGAAACAGAAAAAGTTGTTTCTAGAAGAAGGAGAACTTTTCAAAAACTAAGTGTAATTTTCAAACTAAGAAAAATGCCACCTGGATGTTCTACAGCTACCAAGATTATTATGTCTGTCTTCTTTTTGGTACAGAGGCAAGCAGTCAGGAAATGTGCTTCCTCTAGATATCCTACTTGTAACTAAAATTGGGGGATGACTGATGGTACCCAACTCACTTTTGAGGATAAACTTAGAGAAACTATAGACATCCTTTTCTTGAGGTGCTCAGTTTGTTGATACCAGCAATATCTGTTATATACTTGGGGTACAAGGTTTTAGACAGAAATATTTCCAAGCATATGTGTCTCTCACAGTGCAGCTATAACATAATCCAAAATACATAAACTAAACAGTAAATAGTTTAGAAGGGAACATACCAGAAAACATTATGACTAAAAACTGAAAAACCTGTGTATGGTCAGTAGGCTGAGGTGAAAGGAAGGGAGGACAACATGAGGAAAACATGAGGAAAAATCACACTACACCTGTGTGTAACTCTTTAACTTTGTAACTCTTATAGGTATTTCATAAATGATATTTAAATTTGAAACTATGAAGATTTACAGTCAACAAAAGGAATAGTAAAATAACAGAATATCTAAAAATTTAAAGTAAACTAAGAATCGAAATGAGATAAGGATAAGATACATGCTCTTGAGTACCAGAGAATAGCTTGAAAAAGTATTATATAAGAAAGGTAATACAGAAGTAAAGTAGAGAATATCTTAACAACTGTAATACAGCTGGAAATACATAAGCTAAACTGCATGCCAGTAATCATCAAGGATTGCTATTTACTATAGGAAATATGTCTATATTATCAAGCAAGAGACTACATAACAGTTTGAAATACATTAACAGTAGCAATAAAATTTATAATAAGGTGCGAGGTAAACTAGAGTAAAAGGGAAAGAAAAGACATTGCTGACAGAATTAGAGATATTTAGAGCTTAAATGAAGTTTAAGAGAGGGGAAACACTAAACTGAGTTTATTATTTAACATTAAACAAAAACTGCATGGCAGATTTTCATCAACCTCCAGCGCTTGCAACACATTCCGTTTCCTCCCTATGTTTAACACATGGAGAACCTGGTACTGTGGATGTTCAGGACATATGGAGATAGAATTCTGCAGCTTACAGCTATGTTCATGTTCAGCCAATGTAGCTCCTGTTCCTCCGCCTGATATGCAAATATGAAATGTATTGTAAGTCAAGACAAGTATACAACATGTTGTCTAGTAACTGAGTCTTATTCTTGGTGATAGAAGTTTACTGTGCTATGGTGTCCCTCACAAGGTATGATGTTTTATAGTTGCAGAATTTCAATGTTTTGGCTACATACTCTGATAATCTGTGCTTGGTAAGAGATAGTGCACCACTCCACTTTCTGGAAACATTGAAAGGAAGAGCAGAAAGACAATTTTCAATTTCTGGTTTTCTTTTCTGTAAGATGTGGTCAGTTGGAACTGGGCTATTGGCATTTGTGGAGGTAATAAATGTCATGGTCTCTAACTCTGCTTGGAAATATTATTTGTACTATGGAACAGAAATGAGGTTGTTAGCATTGTAAATAGAAAGCTGACTCAAATAATGGAAAGTTCAGGTTGTAATATGAACAACATTATGCAAAAGACAAATTGCTACTCACAGTAAAAATGACACGTTGAGTTGCAGACAGGCACATATAAGCTCTCAGCCAAAGCTTTCTTCAGAAAGAGAAATGCACATACATTCACACAGACTAGCACACCTCACATGCATGTGACTGCTAACTTCAGTCATTCCAGCCAGACTGCCTGTCATCTTAAATGGAAAGTTGCACATTTGTGTGCCATTGGCTATTGAGAGCAAGTAGGTAGGCTATTATGTTGGCTGTTGCAGTTTCTCTGTATGCTTTGAGACAACCTCTTTGTTAACTGATGTCAACATCAATATCTAGCAAGTTCGTGTGTTTACTGTCAGTCTATATTTTGAACTAATGTTTGGATGTTGACTGCTCATGTAATCAAAAATTGTGTTGAACTGTGTTGTAGTACAATATATGTGTATGGTACATAGTCTACATATCTGAACCAGTATTACTGTTTTCTGATATGTTCACATCACATTTATTTCTTACTGTTTAGCACAGTTCTTTCAATTATATTACAACTGCACTATCAACGACAACATTCACTCCGTTCTAACATCTCAGCCTCCACATGTATTATCATTTTCAAAGTTATTCATGAGTACTGTATCCTCTTTGATGATGACAGTTATTGTCTGATGATTGCCTTGTAGGATTAGAACTTGTTAACTAACTTACTGAATACTGTAAAACATCAAAATTTTTGATCTTTTATTTCTAAGCATAACATTTCCCTGCCAACCAGCAACAAAAGGAATTAATTACTTAGTGAAATCTTTGGATTATGAAAGTAGGGTGTAAACAAGTGGACAACAGATATCTTTTGCTTCTTGCCATGCAACTGATTTAATTTTGGCTTCAGTGGACAGCATTAATTAAAGATCTAGGAAACAATTAAATGCTTCAGTATTTGCATGTTTTTTCCATAGTAGTGAAATACTTACACATATTAATAAATCTGAATGAAGATTTTATTGTCCGTATCATTTATCTACCTCATAGCCTAGGATTGTGTTGTTTGCCCATGGTCATTATGAAGCCCAATTAGATTCAGATATATGCCACCATGATCTGACAGCATAGGTTTCACAACATTCAAACACACACCCTCTCAGCTAAATGGTTGAGATAACATGATGTAAGTATCCTTTCTGCCCTGATGATATACTGTTCAGCCAGTAGAAACTGATCATCTCAAAGTATGTAACTGAAGGCTAACTTTAGAATTATCCACATCAGTATTAATATTACCAAAAACAAAACTGTTATGCACATTATATCCAAGTAAAACAATGATAATTTCTGTATATGACCCACTGTAACTTTTGAATCAGCATTATAATTATAGCGTATCCCTCTGCGGTATCAGTCCTTTCCAAAGCCCTCACTGCTTGGTCCACCCCAAAATTCAGTCATGCTGGGCTCTTTAATTGCATATCCTTCCCATTTTTCCTACAGTGAAATCATGTTTTTTTCTCCAACCTTAACAATCAGACTCGACCTAAAACCAATGCTGCTGAACCTTCCCTTACTCAGTATACTGCTCCATCTAACTGTTATCCACCCCTACTTCTACTGAATCATTCTCTGGTAACTTTCCAGAAGTTCCTAACCTCAAACCGTGTCTCACCATTATTCACCAAATCCCTCAACAAGGAAACCAGCATCACATCATTAGAAATAAGTACAATTCATCACCTAAATACTGATCCTGACGAAACAATCTTACCTGCCAACAAAGGCTCCATCACTGTGAATATGAACCTGGCTAATGGTCTTCAGCAGCTGTCAAACATGTACACCTATAAGTACTGCCAGAGTGACCCCATTCCAGAAAACCAGCATGATCTTCCTTGCATCCTCCTCATCACAGATGGTATGCCACATCCCACTACACTAAAATCTCCAATTCCCATGGCCTTGCTGTCACTGAGCACAACCTTCCCCAATGCCTGATTGACTGCATATCTACGAGCTCTTTCCTGTTCACCAAGGCCAATTGTATTGTCACTCATAATTACTTTCCATTACATATAAACAAATCTGTGCTGCAGCTAGGTGCATTGGCACTATCATATGCTAAACTACTGTATTTTGCAGACTGTAATGCGCATTTTTTTCTCAGAAAAATTGCCTTCAAAATTCAGTTAAGTCTTATACTTGAAATAAATATAGAAATGTCCAGTGTTTGATATAAAATTCCCACCTGTTTTAAATTGGTCATACACTCATGCTGCAGAAACCCATCTCTATCTGACAACAATGGATACAGCTGGCAACAGAAGTGCACTGATGCGATGAACATGAGTTGTGGGGATTCATAAGCTTGCTAACATTGTCTCCCTCCTGTCCTGCCATCATAAACACAGATTGCTGTCTAGTCTATAATGCATCATGGCAGTCTGTGGTGCCAGTGCACTTTAATTGAAAGTGATCTATGTTATTGGTAACAGTACAATATTTTTGTTAGTAGATAGTTTCATAATGAAATAAAAGATATTCATGTGATGCAGTCTATAAATTAAAAGTAATAACATATGCAGAAGAATATGGAAACAGAGCAACTGAGTGGCATTTCAGCCCTCCACCAGCAGAAAAAACCATTAGCGATTGGCCAGCTAGTAAAGAAAAACTGAAAAAAATGAGGAAGACTAAATGTGCAAATAGATGATTGAATGTAAAATGGGCAAAACTAGAAGATGATGTAGTGAAGTGGGTTCAAGGACACTGACAAAAGGCATTGGAATTAATACAAAAATGATTCAAATACATGCCTGTAAGCTAGTGCTGCAGTGGAACCTAACAGACTTTTATGGTGGAGTTGGTTGGTGCTGCAGGTTTATGAAACATTGTGGACGTAGCATTCAAACCAGAACCAAAATATCTCAGAAAAAGCCACAAGAGTATGAAGAGAAAATATTATCTTTCCATTGCTTTATCATTCAACACCTAAAGAAAACCAGTATGGAACTAAGCCAAGTAGTAAATATGGGCGAAACTCCTCTGGCATCTGATGCCGAGTAACTGAACTGTTGCTGTGAAAGGTGCTAAAACTGTAATTATAAAAACAAGTGGACATGGAAAAAATGCACTCTTCATTATTTATTTATTTGTTTGTCCATGTAAATCTCTTTCTGAGTACATATATAGTACAAAGTTTATTGGACAGAAACCTTTTTGCCTATTTGTTTTACAAACATCAAACATACGGTATATCATTTAAATTTTTATAACAAATTTGATCTATGCAGCTAATAGTTACAAATGTTATTAAACACTGTATATTTATAACTTATTTCTACAATTAAAGATACAAAACACATTATTTCTTGCATAAGATTCTCTGACATTGAATAGTAGCAGTTTTTCAGAAGGTAGGCTGTCACAGATTTTTAAAGCTCTGTAGTTCAGGAAGAGATTTTATAGGTCTTGGTAATCTGTTGTATAGTTTTTTCCCTTCATGATATACTCCTTTTTGGCATAATGTGGTGTTACAATGACTGACATGTATTCACTGTCTGACCTAGTAATGTAATCATGGACACTTTTGTTTTGAGGAAAAAGCTTTTCTTTTCTCAGCATACTTTTTTTTTTGACATGCATGGCTGCTTCCAGGATATAAATGCAGGGAAGTGGTAAGATCTTTGGATCTTTAAAGAAAGGTTAGCATGATTTTCTGCTGCTCACTTGTTTCATTATTCTTATAATTGCCTTTTGTTCCTGAAAACTGTTTTGGCCTGGTGTGCATTTCCCCAGAAAATGGTACCGTACTTTAGTATTGAGTGTACACAAGCAATGCATACAGCCCTATGATCACGTTGTGCACCAAGTGGCATGCCACATCGTTATGTCAGGTGCTGTGCATGTATATTGATTATAAATGTAGTCTGGCAGTTTTCATTCCCCTTAAAAATTCTGCACATGGATAAATCCATCACAATGGATTACATAGAAATGGAGCTCATCTGAGAAGACACATTGTGCCATTTCTGTGACCTGTGTTGTCACTGGGTGCATCACTGTCAAGCTGTCCTCTAGCTGCTTCTACATCAAAGATAGCTGCAACAATGGTGGCAGTGCTATCAGTCCATTGCAGTCGATACATCATACACTGTCCACCTGGATAGTCCATTTCCTGACACAAGGTATGTCGCCTAACTGTACAGCGCTGCATGGCTGGATACACAATATGTCTGTTCTCTCAGGGGCTAGTTGAGGGGGCCAATTAAGCACTTCCCTTTGGGAAACAGACATAAATTACAAAACAACATGAGCAGATATTGAAGAACGATGGCTGGATACACAATATGTCTGTTCTCTCAGGGGCTAGTTGAGGGGGCCAATTAAGCACTTCCCTTTGGGAAACAGACATAAATTACAAAACAACATGAGCAGATATTGAAGAACGATAAAATGCAGTCTCAATAGGCCACAACCCTGCTACAGTTGAATTCTGACATATGCTGGTAGACGTTTCTTCTTCTTACATAAGGCATGACATGACCATCTCTCAGTCACCATTTCTGAATGAGAAACCTTCTGTATACTCTCCTTATAGACAATATGTGCAAGGCATTACTCCTACCTCTCTGAAGTATCAATTCTAGCAGCTTCAACTTTCGTAACTTCATCACATAAAACATCATTACTACCTTCCTTCAAAAGTAATTCACCAATATCAGCCGACACACACACAAATTCATCAATAGCTGACAAGACTAATGCTACACCGTCCTTATTACCCTCCTTAACAACTTTCGGTGTCACAACATCACCTGAAACATCATCACCTTCATCACTATAATAGGTACCGCTGGTTAGTACCTCTTTTGCGTTTTCTATACCATCTAACTCCACCAAATTCAGATCCACGTCAGGTTCCTTTTGTGAAACACAGCTAGCTCCTTATTCACATGAATTAATTATTGCTATCAACAGAGGATCTCAGATAAGTCCATATTTTTAGGTTTTTAACAGACTTTTGACACCATTCCTCACAACTGGCTTCTAATCAAATTATGTGTCCATGTGATATTGTCTTAGTTGTGGGACTGGATTTTTAATTTTCTGTCCAATTCATAGTAGTCAATAAAAAATCATCTAGTAAAACTGGACTGATATCTGGTGTTCCCTAAGGAAGTTTTATAGGCCCTCTGCTGTTCCTTATCTGAATAAATTGTTTATAGATAGTCTCAGCAACACTCTAGACTATTTGCAGATGACGCTGTCATTTACAATCTTGTAAAGTCATAAAAGGACCAAATCCAATTGGAATATGAATTAGAAGGGCACATGTATGGTACAAAAAGTTGCAATTAATTCTAAATAATAAAAAAACTGAAAGGAATGCATTAAATTTTGGTTACATGATAAATCACACAAATCTAAAGGCTGGCAGTTCAACTAAACACCAGTATCAAGGAATTACAATTACAAACAGCTTAAATAGAAAGAGTCACATAGGTAATGTTGTTCAAAGACAAACAATAGACAGCATTTTATTGGCCACACTGTTACAAGATGCGAGAATTCTTCTGCATAAACTTCACTTGTGCATCCTCTTCTGGAGTACTGCTGTGTGATGTGGGACCCTTACCACATAGAATTGATGTTCAAAAAAAGGCGTCTTCTTTTGTGTTACACAACAGAGGAGGGAGTATCACACATGGGATACATGAGTGGGGTGTGGCAGTCATTAAAGCAAAGGCATTTTCATTGCAGTAGGATGCTTTCATGAAATTTCAACCACAAAAATTTTCCTCTGAATGTACAAATTTTTGGCGAAACTCACCTAGCTAGGCAGAAGTGATAATCACAATAAAATAAGAGAAATCAGAGTTCACACAGAAAAAATTAAGTATTTGTTCTTCCAGCGCACTGTTAAAGTGTGGAACAGTAGAGAAATATTGTGAAGATGGGTGAATGAATTCTCTGCCAGGCACATATGTGTGAACTGCAAAGCATTCATGTAGATGTAGGTGCAGATTTCTGAAATTGCATATAAGCTTAATTTAGCTGTTGAGCAGCCATTAATATCTATACTTAGGGCTAACACGTATTTCCTACATATAAAGCTTAATAAAAGTATAAAACCGTATGTCAGAGAAAAACTCCCTTTTTATATTGCAGGCATAAATCCATTCATTAAAATATCTTGCAATTATTTAAAGAATGAAAGTATTTATAGAAATGGGTTTAAAGTATGGATGTTAGATTTTGGTACAGCTTCATAGTATTGTTTGCATTTTCCAGTCAGCATTATTATAGGAAAGTGTTGGACTGCAATACTGTGAATTAACTTGGTGTCAAATAGAAGTGCCTGCACTAGATTGTATTACATTACTTAACACTCTGTCATATTGAGATGAGCAGATAAATCTTCTTAATACTCCCTTTTTACAGAAAAGCTGTTTATATTTCAGTCCAATGTCTGATTTGGGTGCTAACAACTGTAATAATTTGTGTGGATGGAGTTCCTGGAATTTGGTAGCTCTGTGAGTTGTCTGATTGTTGCATCTAAATGTAACACACTGAAAGCAGTTTTCTCTTTTAGTCACACTTTACTCATTAAATTAGCAGATTGTGTTTTCCACAGTACTGTTGTTCTCATTTGACTTACCTTGTCTTACAGTAATACTACTTAACTTTGTAGGATGTACCATTCTCTCATGAACATTCAATATTGGTTTCGGAGATTTGTCAATTTGGGAACCTATTAAGCACAAATACACATTCAGGACACTAAGAAAGTAACTCTGACATTCAACTGTTAAGATTGTGCTCTAACTTTCAGGTGTTCTCTGCTCATGCTGAACCATGATTATAGCGATGAATATGCCCATTTTTCTGGTTTGGTGTCTGTATTTTCTTTACAGGTTGGTGCCTGTATTTTTTTTATCACATTTGATTATTAAGCTTCATTTACTATGGCGAACTTGTGCTGTGCCACTCTGCCCAGAGATAGAGAGTTTTAATGCGGGTGGAAAAGACAAATTTCATCTCCAAAATTTGTCTGACATGGAAAAGAGGCAGGCTAGTGTACAGTTCTAGATCATTAGGCTGTGCACATGGATTAAATTTCTAATCTCTCTACAGGGTGTTATGAAGTGAGGGCATGGAACATTGTTCACGGTCAGTTGTCTGCCAGTTGGGAACATCAGTATTTTTAGAGATAAGTAGGGTATGTCCTAGCCCCAGGTTTCAACATCTTCCTTCCCTCACCATCAATATTGATAAATGAAGTGTTATAAAGTGCATGCACATCCACCTACATAGAAAAGTGGCACAAACTACAATTGCTTGCACCAAGAATGAGCCAGTTCAGGAAATTAAAAACGTCAGTTAACAATCCATACAATTACCAGTTTGAAACTTTGTTATTAATATGTGTGTTTTTCATTTATGTTACAGGACAAATGGCTTTAACATAATATTGCCTTACTATTCTTCCCATCTGCTTGTCATATTGTGATGGCAATATGTATATGTGTGCACAAATATTTCACTTTCCTGTCAGTAGCCTTCATATATTGTATTAAAGGTCATCAACAGAAGAATGGCAACAATAATACAATATCCCTTTTAGTTTTCAGATTTTCTTTTGAAGTTGGCAATGTGTCTCTAGAATTGATGCACCACCTGAGAGTCTTTAATAATAAAACTGTATCTGTACATGCCCATTTTTCCCTTCCTGCCTTTGCATGATGATTAGTTTTCACAATCATATACCTCTATATTCAAGATCCTTTGTTAATGCACATTGTTTTTTTTTTTTAATTTTAATTTTATGGTGGTTATAACAGCAAGATTTTACCAACATGATGATGTACTTTGTCACAGGGTACATGTTATGTCAATGACTTTTTAACATTTGATGGTACAATACTTCAGATTCCTTCAGCCTGTTCATGAATGAGATATGAATCAAACAGGCTTCAATTCCACACAGCAATAATTATGAAGCATATCACTTCATACTTCATTGGCATTTGTGTGACTGTAGATCAAGAGTACAAGTACACTGTTTCAGTGTTTGAAATGTTGATCACCCCCAGAAAAAATTCCTCTCACCAAGTTCCAAGTATTTTACTAGACAGCACCCTGGCTATTTAGTGTACCAATGTTTTTGGTGACCATAATGTGCTTCATACCAAATGAATTCGCAATTGCAAATAAGGACTACCATCAGCTGTAGAATGGAATGATGACAACAAAAATTTGTGCTGGACCAGAACTCGAACCCGGATTTCCCACTTATTGCAAGTGGTTGCCTTACCATTTGGCTATCCATGCATGACTCATGGTCAGACCCAGATTTCCATATGTCACCCACCATGTGTCTGTAACCGCTCACCATAAGCAGGAAATCCAGGTTCGAGTCCTGACCCGGCACAAACTTTCATTGTTTTCATTCCATTCTACAGCTGATGGTAATCCTTATTCGCAGCTGCAAGTTCATTTGATATGTTTCATTACTGATGTCACCACTGTGCCTAGGGCCTTTCCATCATCATCAGGATAACACAGGCATTGCAATATTGTATAATGTGCTTCAGTCACCACAAAGGAAACCATTGCCAAAATCCATAATATAATAATGTAAGACTGCTGAATAAAAATTAGTAAGATTGTTGGGATTTTAGACATCTCATCTTAGTCTGGGCACAATATCGTGCACAGAGAATTGGCTATGATGAAGCTGTGTGCAAGATGGGTGCCACGACTGCTCACAGTCAACCAAAAGTGCTCTGGCACATTCATTTCAGTACAATGTCTGACTATGTTTAGTGGCAATCTGTAGAACTTTTGCATCTACCAATTTGTGGCTGCGATGAAATCTGGGTCCGTAATTACACACTGGAGTCCAAATGGCAGTAGAACCATGGACAAAAGCTGGTGAAAGTGCACCAACGAAGACAAAGACCATTATTTCAGCTGGTAAGATGATGACCTCTGTTTTTTGGTTTCTCAAGGAATGATCTCCAAAAATTACTTGGTAAAAGGTGAAACCATAAGTAGATCATACTGTGCTTTGTTGTTCAATCTTTTGATACCTGCAGTGGCTGAAAAAAGACCAAGATTGAAATGAAAAAAGTAATCTTTCACCAGGATGTTGCATCACACCACACGACAGTGGCAACAATGGTGACAGTGCATGAACTGGGTTTTGAATTGGTTCATGATCCACTCTGTTCACAAGATGGAGCCCCAAATAACTTCTTCCCATTCACTAACTTGAATCTTTGGCTTTCTGGGATGAAATTTTCATCAAACGAGGAAGTGATAGTTGTAGTCAATGAATACTTTACAAAGTTTGACAAAGCCTATTTTTCCAGTGGGATGAAAAAACTGGAGGACAGGTGGACCAAGTGTATATCCATCAAAGGAGATTATGTTGAGAAGTAAAGTGAATTGCTTACCATACAAACATTTGTTTTTGTTCCCTACCAGACTTGCAACCATTACAATGGTTCTTGCACCAAAATTAACTATTGACCATGATAATTTTATCAACACCATTCAGCACATTTTGAAAAATTACTTTAACTACAAACTGAAATGTTAGTTTCATCATGAAAATGATTGAGAAATAGATGGTGACTAAACAGATCAGTTGACATATTATGTGGAGTCAGAATCTTTGTTTAGAGAAATCTGATGCATAACCCAACAAATTGTACAGTTAGGTATTAGGTGATGTTATTCTTCTACTAACAACCTCAGACTGCTGGTTAATGTATTTTAAATAAGTCCATACCTTTACTTGTGAAAAGAGTAAGTCAGATGATGTGTCCACCCAAGAGCATAAGTTGAAGGTTAATACACCAACTGTTTTTGTAAGGAAATATAAAGTAGTGCTGTATAAACTAACAGTGATGTATGTACATCATATACTACAGTAATCCATTCACCATTACACAAAATTGCCATACCATCAATGTTAATGACAATTATGGCTGCAAGTGGTGTTACAAACTGACTAAACCCAAGTGAACATGGAGAGCCAGTTGACTTGTAATGGTGCATTGGCCTAATTATCTGCATTCTGTCATAAATGGTCATGAAATTATTATTATGAACTAAAAGTCCACATTTGAAAGCTAATTAAAATTTACCCATCCAAGGAAAGTGCTTATAAGTCTTTTGTTTCCCTTGTTGTATGTTTCTGTTTGCCGGGTCCTTGGAACCACCAGAGTAAGTTATGAATAAAGATAATGATTGTGTAGAAGGAATGACTGAAGAAAGTTTGAAGAATTTCCTTTAGAGCTGTCACATTCAGCCTCTATAAACATTAGTACCGAAACATTTGCCATATTTTCTATGTTATGATTGTCAACTATCTGGTGGTATTAAATTTTTGAGCATAAGGGTATGGTCAAGAGCCTAATTCTCTGGCTAATGTTTTGTATTCCACTGCCGGAGACATCATCAGAGGCCTTAACAACTCAGAAAGCTGTTACAAACTCAAGCAAGCCCAACAGAGTTGGCTCTTTATATGTATCCATGCAGAAGTTGGTTCATGACACCATCAGACAGCTGTCTATGATCAGAAAGTTGCGCTAACAAGCACAGTGCTTGTAGTTTGGAAGAGTTGGTGCTCTTTGTTTTATTTAACACCAAGTCCCACAACTAGCATAATGTCAGTTCTTCTTTTCTGTTGAAACTGCTCCAGTACTTTTTAATTTCTACAGCCCTGTGTACTTCCTGGCGTAGTAATTATTAGATCTTGCCAAAACCCCAGTGTCAGAGAAAAGAATTTGATGGTTTCCCAGTCCTAGTGCATGATATCCTGTAGCTGATTTATCCATCTCACCAAGGTGACATATGCTTTTGTGTTTCTTAAGGTGGGTGTTAATGCTTCTTTGTAATTCCTCTGTATGCTTGGCCGCAAATGCAAGGGATTTTATATACCCCTGCTGTGGCAAGTGACAAATGTAGGTTCTTTGTAGTGTTCAAATATTTGTGATACTTTTTTGTTAGTTTAAACACTGTATAAATACCATGTTTACTGAGTACTTTCTTGTTGTGATGTATGAGAGTTTTTACAAATGGAAGGCAGCATTTCCCTTTAGTTAGTTATTTTTCATTAGGAGCTCTAGACCTTTTAGGGTGTGGTGCCATATTATCTGTTTGTCAGAGTAGCCATTTCTTCTGCAGACAGTCCTTACATGACCAAGGTCATCCACCAAGTAGTGCAGTTCACAGAATCTTTTAGCCTGGTTCAATAATGTTTTGGTCACTCTTCTTTTCTGCTTGGGATGGTGACTGGAATTCTTGTGCAGTATCATTCCATGTGAGTGGGCTTGCTGTATACTTTTTATTTTAAAGTTCTGTTACACTTTCTAATTGCTTGTACATCTGAAAATGAAATTTAATCATCTTTTTTTTATTCCAAAGTGAACTTTGCATTATAGAATAATTATTATGTAGAAAATTTAGAAATTCAGATATAACAAAAGTATCATCCACATACAGAAGTCAACATGAGGGTTTCTTCTTCATTGTTTGAAAGGCCTTTGCTAAAATCCTAACTGCTGCTCCAATGAGAAAAGAGTGGTGATTAAAACATTAGTGGACTGGGCTACTGGCTTCAGAAGAAACAGCTACTCTAAAAAAGAGATATACAGGGTAGCATATCCTAAAAACTCTAGTGCTTCTAATGAAACATAATCAAGTGAAGGGAAAGTTATCAGACCATTTACAAAAAATTTTGCATATCGCATCATAAAAGTCCTCAGAAAACACAGTATTGATACAGTACTTAAACCAACAAGAAAGAAGTGTGAATATTTGAACGTTGGAAAGGGCCTTCCTTTGCTGTTTGCATAAGCATATACAATCCCTTTAAATTGTGTCCAAGTGTACAAATCAACTATAAATAAGCATTAACACCCACCTTAAGGAACACAACAACAAATGTCACATTGGCAAGATGGATAAAGCAGCAGTAGTAGATCATGCAATAGGACCAGGAAATCATCAACTTTGTTTCTCTGACACAGGCACAGTCTAAAGAAATATCTGTAAATATAATCTTTGACAATTGTTAAGGGAGAGCAAAATTTCATTGTGGTGGTGAACTGGTATTTGAAAGAAGGAAAAGAGAGAGAAGAGAAATAATAGAAGATGTACTGGGGAAAGGAATGTAATAAATGAAGAAGGTAAATGGGAATACACACATGTAAACAATGAGATTAGCTGAAAGTAAAAAATGGCATAGCAGGAATAACTAGAGGAACATGGAGAAGCAGACATACCTATGGGTAACATAGCTACCACATATAAGCTAATTAAATAACCATTTGATGAAAAGAGAATGGCCTGTATCAGTATTAAGACCTCAATTGGTAAGCCAGTGTTAAGCAAAGACGGGATGGATGTAAGCTGGAAGGAATATATAAAAGGGATATACAAAGGAAACAAACTAAAAGGCAATATTATGGAAATAAAAAAGGAAGTACATGAAGATTATGTGAGAGATACAATACTGTGAGAAGAATTTGACAGAGCACTGAATGACACTGAAATAAGGCCACTGGAGTAAACCACATTGCCTCAGAATTACTGAGGTCCTTGAAAGAACATAACAGGATTTAACCATCAAATTTGGTACTCAAGATACATGAGAGAGGTGAAAGACAAACACTTCAAGAGGAATGTAATAATTCCAGTTCCAGAGGAGGCACGTGATACCAAATGTGAATATCATTGTATTACCTATCTGATGAATCATGGTTGTAAATTGCTGACATGAATTATTTGCAGGTGAATGAGAAAACTGGTAGAAGCTGACCTAAGGAAAGACCAGTTTGGATTTCAAAGAAAAGTAGGTACATGTGAGGAAATTCTGAGACTATGACTTATTTTAGGAAATAGACAGAAGGAAGGAAAAACTACATTTGGCTTATACCATTAGCAAATTTGAGCATGTTTTTGACAGTGTTGACTAGAATACCATCTTTGAAATTATGATAGTAGTAGGAGGAGAACAAGTACAGGGAGCAAAGAGATATATATATGCAACTTGTAAACTAACCAGAGTCAAAAAGTTGAAGGGCATGAAAGGGAAGCAGTCTCTGGGGAAGGAGTGAGACAGTGCTGTTGACTATGCTCAGTGATCTTTAATTTATACTTTTATCAAGAAGTAAAAGAAACTAATGCTCAGGAGAAGATATAAAAACTTATGCATTTGCTTATTATATTGCAGTTCTGTCAGAGACATCAAATAATTTTGTAGACCAGTTGGATGGCATGGTTAGTGTCTTACAGAGAGGTTATAAGATGAATGTCAAAAAAAGCAATGGAATGTAGTCGAATTAAATCAGGTGTCACTAAGGAAATTAGATAGTAAATGAGACCAGAAGTAGTAGACAAGTCTTGCTATTCTGGAAACACAATAACTGATGATGGCCAAAGTAGAGAGGATACAAAATGTAGGCTGCGAGTAGCAAAAAAAATAGTATTTTTAAAAATGAGAAATTTGTGAACATTAAAACACAAGTTTAAGAATCAGGAAGCCTCTGTTAGAAGTGCTTATCTGGACTCTAGCCCCCATAGGAAGAGAAACATGGATGATAAACAGTCCTGAAAAGAAGAGAATAGATGCTTTTGAGGTGTGTTGCTGCAGAATAATGCTAAAAATTAGATGGGCAAGGCAGAATATGAACGAGAAGATAATGAATTTTATTTTGTGAAAAGAAATTTATGGCATAATGTGACTACAAGAAAGGATTGGTTAATATGATACACCCTAAGGCATCGATGAATAGTTAATTTGGAAATGGGGCTGGGGGTAAAAATTATAGAGGGAGACCAAGGCTCTGCTACAGTCAGCACACTGAAATGGAAGTAGGTTGCTTTAGTTCTGCTGCTATGAAGAGGCTTTC
Organism: Schistocerca serialis cubense; assembly: GCF_023864345.2. Lineage (NCBI taxonomy): Eukaryota > Metazoa > Arthropoda > Insecta > Orthoptera > Acrididae > Schistocerca > Schistocerca serialis. The sequence continues at coordinate 689,816,998 of NC_064640.1, read as the reverse complement.
ACTGGATAGAATAGCATGGAGAGGTGCATGAAACAAATCTTTTGTTTCAAGAGCACAACAACAATACCAGTCTTTGCCTCAACTGACTTCAGAGCAGCTGATTGAAAGAACCTAGTTTCCCTGTCTTAACTAATAAAGTGTGCAGTTTGGAAATGATCAAATATCACCTCTACAACTATATACTGAACCTAAAGTCACCCATGTAATTCTGTAGTGTTGACATTTTGGAACTGATAATAACAATAACTGTATATTGCAGTAAATCCTTCTTGGTGAATTACCTTTAGAACTATATACTGAACCTAAAGTCAGTCTTGTAATTCTGTAGTGCTGATATTTTGAAAATGATAATAACAGTTGCATAGTATAATATGTCCTTCAATATGGACTGACACATTTCATACACACAGTTATGTATTTGAGTACATTATTTAATAGTCTTTCTTCTGTTTTTCTTAGGGAATAAACTGAGAGCAGTTGTCTCTGAGTATGTGGTAAGTCAAATAAAAATACTATTGTTCTGTATTATATTTATTTAAGAATACTTGATATATATTGTGGAAAGAGTTTGTAAAACTCTGAGGTTTTGTTCCTTATCATAAACAGTGGCAGCTTAGCCATTACACTATTAATAATAATGAGACATCTACATCTTATGTCTGAATTTGGCTACATTTCTATCAATAAGTTCTTTTTTCTGTCTAAGAAAACGTCTATATTTCGTTTGTCTAAAGCTGAAACATAAAATGTGTTTATCTTTCATTGTTTAATTATGAACAGAGCTGTACTGTAATTTTCTATAATATAAAAAAAATCCTGGTCAGTTCCAATTTTGAAGTCAATTTAGTACTAACAGACTCCTTTGTTGTCTGTGTTTTGTTAGATTAAATTAGATGTACTTTTTGTTCCAACTGATCCATAGTGAGGGGTTCCTTCAGAATTTAGAAAATGTCAGAAAAACAAGAATACACAATAAATATATAGAATGAAAAAGAAATATGCTAATGTACCTTCCACAGATTAAAACTGGAGAGATTGTCATGAATGTGGAATAAGTCAAAAAAATTGTAAACTTATTTTCATTTATGGAGTAATAAACACTAAATATAAAAATCATTTTACAATGGTTATTTACAATAATTGTATTATGGCACTGAATGTGTACAGAAGTCAGTATGTACTAATACTCACATTAATTTAATATTATTAGTAACACACAAGCACATGCCAGTTGGTTTTGGTAAGAAATTCATCAGTGTTGTAGTGGGTGGCCACGCCACCAAGAAATTCCTTAGGCTTCTCTTAAACTGAAAGTTACATGTAGTTAAAAACTGTATGGCTGCTGGCAAGTTATGGAAAATCTGTGTTTCTGATAATGGCCACCTTTTTCCACCAAAGTAAGTGACTTTAAATGTTTCTGAAGATTATTCTTATTTTTGGTTCTGATTCCATGAACTGAACTGTTTGTTTGAAAAATAGATACGTTTTCAATGACATTTTTCATTAATGAATAAATATATTGTGAAGCAGTATTTAACATCCCTAGTTCCTTAAAAAATGTTCTGCAGGATGTTCTAAAGTTCATGCCACAAACAATTGTTAATACATGTTTTTAAACCAGGTAAACAATCCCATATGACATTATGGAATGAAACTAAGCATAGTATGCCAGCTTTTGCTTTTTTGCACCCCAAGCATCTGAAAACATTTACATTGCAAACATAGATTTTTTTAGATGCTTCAGAAGTTCTGTGGTGTACTGCTCCCAGCTAAGTTTATTATGAAGCTGTAATACCAAGAATTTAACACTGTCCACTATTTCTATCTGTTTGTCATTGTATTTTACGTATATACTGGTGGGAAACTTCTTACAAGTTCTGAACTGCATGTAGTGTGTTCTCTAAAAGTTTCGGGGCGAAGAATTGCCTAGGAAACATTTATTAATCTCCATAACAATTTCATTAACCAATCTTTCTATGACTACATTTTATTTGCTATTTATTCCTATGTTTGTATCATCTGCAAACAAAACAAACTTGGAATCTGGTAATGTTACTAATGAAAGGTAGTCTGCCCCATTATCTGAGTTGAAAGTGCATCTGACTGTCATACAGCAAGCCTAGGTTAGATTCGCAGAGTGGTCAGAGATTTTCTCCATTTGGGGACTGGATATCTGGATATTGTGTTGCCCTCATTCTCATTTCAACATCGTAATCATGCTAGTCACCCAGAATGGCAACAACTGAAAAGACTTGCAACTTAGCAGCCGAACTTTCCCAGCTGGAGACTCCTGGCCATCAGTGCCATATGATCTTTTTCTCTAATGAAAAGTCATTATTATATACAAAAAAAGTAAGAGCCCTGACATGGAAGCTTGTTGAACGCCAAGTGTAATTAGTTTCCAGTTGCTTAATGCCTGATAGTATAAGACATATGTCTTTCCTAATGAAACCTTTTTTTCCTGTCAGAGATACTGTATTTGAACCATTTTGCTGGGTTTACTGAGACACTATAATATTCAAATCTACTTAAAAGTATATTGTGAATTACAGTGTCAGATGTTTTTGGTGGTTCTACATCTACATCTACATCCATACTCCGCAAGCCACCTGACGGTGTGTGGCGGAGGGTACCTTGGGTACCTCTATCGGTTCTCCCTTCTATTCCAGTCTCATATTGGTCGTGGAAAGAAGGATTGTCGGTATGCTTGTGTGTGGGCTCTAATCTCTCTGATTTTATCCTCATGGTCTCTTCGCGAGATATACGTAGGAGGAAGCAATATACTGCTTGACTCTTCGGTGAAGGTATGTTCTCGAAACTTCAACAAAAGCCCGTACTGAGCTACTAAGCGTCTCTCCTGCAGAGTATTCCACTGGAGTTTATCTATCATCTCCGTAATGCTTTCGCGATTACTAAATGATCCTGTAACGAAGCGCGCTGCTCTCCATTGGATCTTCTCTATCTCTTCTATCAACCCTATCTGGTACGGATCCCACACTGCTGAGCAGTATTCAAGCAGTGGGTGAACAAGCGTACTGTAACCTACTTCCTTTGTTTTCGGATTGCATTTCCTTAGGATTCTTCCAATGAATCTCAGTCTGGCATCTGCTTTACCAACAATCAACTTTATATGATCATTCCATTTTAAATCACTCCTAATGCGTACTCCCAGATAATTTATGGAATTAACTACTTCCAGTTGCTGACCTGCTATGTTGTACCTAAATGATAAGGGATCTATCTTTCTATGTCTTCGCAACACATTACACTTGTCTACATTGAGATTCAATTGCCATTCGCTGCACCATGTGTCAATTCGCTGCAGATCCTCCTGCATTTCAGGACAATTTTTCAATGTTACAACCTCTCGATATACCACAGCATCATCTGCAAAAAGCCTCAGTGAACTTCCGATGTCATCCACAAGGTCATTTATGTATACTGTAAATAGCAACGGTCCTACGACACTCCCCTGCGGCACACCTGAAATCACTCTTACTCCGGAAGACTTCTCTCCATTGAGAATGACATGCTGCGTTCTGTTATCTAGGAACTCTTCAATCCAATCACACAATTGGTCTGATACCCCACATGCTCTTCACGGAATATACCAGCAGCCTTTAATTTATTGTCAGATGAATTAAGTTCATTGTAGGTGCAGATAGCTTTCTCACTATCAGGGCTCTTTAGAAATATGAGAATGCTTGCAGAGGTGACATTGGATAGATTTGATGGTACTTCTTTATCTTCTTTCTTAAACAAAGGCTTAACTGCAGTATATTTCAACCATTAAGAAATTTTTCCACTGATAAAGAACTTGTTACACAGATTACTTAATGTTTACTAAACTGAGAAGCACAAACTCTAGTTAACTTTGTTCTATTGTATAATCAGCCTACTTTTCCTGTCTTATTAATAAATTAGCTTGATTGTTTATCAGTTATTTACTGATATTATCTGTCCAATTACAGTGGTGACGGACTGATAATTGATTAAATGCCACAGTGAAATTGCTGTAGAATACCACAGAAAAGTATGCAACTACTAAAGGAAAAGAAAAAAATTACCTGTGATCTACTATTTCATTATGCACTGTTTAGAACTCTATGGCAAAATCGTCAGAGAATAATTCGACAATTACTGTCTGTTTTATCCAATGATACGCTAGCACTTTGAAAATCCTGATCATAAGTGATGAGTAGGCCCTAGCTGCATCTGGTCCAGCCAAAAGTTGACCCCTTCCAGATTTACGACCACCTAAAAATGAACCTGCACAACATATGAGGTCCCTTCAACAAATTGGTCAGGTCTGTTTAAAGGTAAAAGTGTCTCTCATGATGGTTTATTCCTTGGTAATACTATACAGAGACATTAAAGCAATTGTCTTCAGTTATCCATGATTGTGTCGAAAATACAAATAGCCTATGCTGACTTTTGAGTCCCATAAAACGCACCTTAATTGAATACTGATTACACACCTTCATTGTGTTTAATACAAAATCAAGTCTGTGCTGTCACATTAAATGTCTCATACAGTCATAAAAATTGTGACATTGATGACTTGTCAATACATATTATACATAACTTGGATAAAATCTAAGCTATGTTTGCTGTCATGATGCCGAGCTCTCAAAGAAGTCAGCAGGATATAGAAATGACTGTCTTGTACTTGGTGTTTGTTTTAACTTGAGATAACTAAATACTCAAAATAAACAAAACACTGTACAAAAAAGTGTTGTAGGTGAAAGGTTAATATTAGTTAAGGAGACATCAGTGTATGCTAAAACTGGATACCTCCTAAACAGCCCCCATGCATGGGTAGGATCAACATTGTATTTTCAAATGGGAGACCCCCCTCATTTTTGTTGCATGTTCAGATTCTGTGTCAAAAAATACATATCGTTTACTCAAACCATTGTTTCCCACTCTTGACAGATGACACTGTAGTTGACAAATTTCAAGTATACCTGTTTTTACAGTTAATAACTAACATATTTGATTCTATAGTTCATTTATGATATAAATGTAAAGCTTAGTGTTATAACAGTTGATTTTGATGCTCAAACATTACTTGCATGTTGGAAATGTGATTGTACAGTACAAATAATATGGCTAGCCATTGGCAGTTCTGGCATATAAGGTACCTGTATGGTAACATAGTTTTGCAGTGAGTTCTCAAAACATCACAATGCTTGTTTTTTCATTGCTGCCCTTGAACCCCACCATCAGGATGGCTGATTTTGTGCATGTTTCCATCCAGCTCCCATAACTCTCACACTGGCTGCTACACAACTACTGGCACAACACAAACCACAACCATTGTCATAAGATAAAATGCCCATGAAGTGATCGTTACAGGTGCACCTGCCATGGAAATGCACCAAAATGAAGCACCCCAGTGGTGAGGGGTAAGGGGACTCACCAAATACAAGCACTCCAGTGGCGAGGAACAAGGCAACTCACTAATATCATACTTCCCAATGGAAACACAAACCCATTGCATGCACATTGTTGTCCTTGGATCACAATAGATGTAGATTCTAACCAGAAATTTACCATGTCTTACTGTACAATCAAATTTTGCAACACTAAAGTACATTTCAAACATAAATATCAACCAGTAAAACACAAAGGTTCACATTCATATTGTAAATGAACTGTAGAATCAAATGCGTAAGTTGATATTTGCAAAACAGGCACACTTGATATTTGTCAAATACAGTGCCATTTTCCATGATTGGGAAACAGTGGTTTGAGTAAACAGTATGTATTTTTTGGCATAGAATCTGAATATGCAATAAAAATGGGGGGCTCTCATTTGAAAATGTGAAGTTGAGTCCTACCCATGCAGGAGGGGGTGCCTAGGAGGTATTCAGTTGTAGCACAAACAGATGTCCCCTTTGCTAATATTGACTTGTTGCCTATAAGGTTTTTTTTTCATACAATGTGTCAGTTTTTGAGATATTTGTCTGAAGTTAAAATAAAGACCCTTATACAGATTGTCCAAAAATTTTAGGGTGATGGAGTGCCCTGAACAAAATATTTTTAGATACAGAACTAGTCATCAGTGATAAAGATTACAGACAATAGGAAGTCTTGAATGAGCAATACTGTGAGGAATGTGTTTGAAAACTGCTTTTGTTTTATAATAAATTTCCTGTTTTATTACCACTGTTTGCACTACCTCAAAAATCAATATATAATTGTTTTTAGTGTGTCAACTTTGGAACTGAACTTTGTCCAACCTGAAGGATTACACATTAAGTTTATCAGAATGTAGTACTAGGAATTCAAATTAATATATATAGTGAAAAATTTTCAAACAGGTGTTATCTTACTTAGAAAAATACCAATAGACAGCAACCTATGAGACAGTATACCATTCAAGCCAGAAAGAATTGGCCACAGTTCTCAAAAGAACTATTCACAGAGTAGAATTTGTGGCAAATGTGTTGGATAGTGTAGGAAGTGATTCATCACTAAGCACATGTCAACCTGCTTGTGAAATACACACTTCAAACAGTACATTGTGGAGACTACAGGTGGAGGACCAGTTACAACCATATGATGAAATACAAATATTTCGCATTTTAATCTCTATATTATGAAAAAGTTTTCACACCAAAGAGAAAATATTTTGAAACTGACTGCAGCATCATAATCAATATAAAAGATAAAAACATCAGTTTTCACACATACAATATATAGCTCCAGGTTATCCAGTAAAAGCACACACATTTATTTAATACAATACAATGAGACAATCATTAAAAACATTCTAAAAAACTTTAAACTGTATCGGTCTGATGACACCTGCTGAATGTAACTGATTTTTTAATGGAGTAGTCTGTTTCTTAATGTTGCTTAACATGAGCAAAAGTTAACCTGCATACTTTGGATGATGCAGGACTTAATTTTGTAACATTTTTTTATTATTTGCTTATGTACTCTCTGTCACAATTTTCATGTGCTTGGTACTTACATTTAGTGAGGGGTAAAATATGATCTTTCAGTGAATCATGCTAAGTCCACACTAATCTGCCACAGTTCACAGTCAGCAGTACAATATGTAGTGGTATCTGGATATTGTAAAACAGTTAAGATCCTTAGACGACAGTAAGGCTTCTGGCCCAGACGGTATCCCCGTAAGATTATCTGTTGACTATGCTACAAATATAGCACCATACTTATCCATCATCTATCAGAGATCATTGGAACAGTGGAATGTTCCACGGGACTGGAAGAAGGCCCAGGTCATAGCAATCTATTAAAAGGGTAGAAAATCAGATGCACATAATTTCTGGACAATTTCACTGACTCGATTTGTTGTAGAATCATGGAACATATTTTGTATTCAGACATAATGGCCTTTCTAGACTCTGATAAGCTCATCTGCAGAAACCAGCACGGTTTTAGGAAACAGTGGTCACACGAGACACAGCTGGCCCTCTTTGTGCACGATATACAACAGGCTCTAGATACCGTCTCACAGGTTGATGCCATATCATATTTCTCGACTTTCGAAAGGCGTTCGACTCAGTTACGCACTGACGCTTGGTCCAAAAAGTGCGCGCTTACAGTCTGTCCGATGATATATGAGATTGGATAGAAAGTTTTCTAACAGAGAGAGAGCAATATGTCGTCCTGAATGGGGTGACTTCAACAGAAACGAGCGTAACTTCAGGTGTACCCCATGGTAGCGTAATAGGTCCGCTGCTTTATACATTTTACCGTCCACCCCTGGTAGCTGAGTGGTCAGCGCGCTACGGTCGCAGGTTCGAATCCTGCCTCGGGCATGGATGTGTGTGATGTCCTTAGGTTAGTTAGGTTTAAGTAGTTCTAAGTTCTAGGGGACTGATGACCTAAGATGTTAAGTCCCATAGTGCTCAGAGCCATTTTTTGACAGATTGTCAATCCTAAGGGCCAGGGTTCGATTCGCGGCTGGGTCGGACGTTTTCTCCGCTCAGGGACTGGGTGTTGCCCTAATCATTATCATTTCATCCCCATCGATGCCCAAGTCGCCAAAGTGGCGTCAAATCGAAAGACTTGCACCAGGCGAGCGGTCTATGCGACGGGAGCTCATCGCCACACGCCTTTTTTTTTTTATTTTTTATTTTTTTTTTTACGTAAACGATCTGGTAGTATCAGACGAAAGTTGTGATTAAATCAACGAGGATTTGTAGAAAATAAATGTGTGGTGTAATGACTTAATATTAGTAAGTGTAACCTACTGCGTATAACAAGGCGAAAATCCCCATTAATGTACAAGTACAAGCGGTAGACCTAACATCCGTCAAGCATCTGGGTGTGACTATTCGAAAGGATCTCAAATGGAATGATTAGATTACACAAGTAATGGGCAAAGCGAACACTAGATTGCGATTTATTTGTAGAATCCTGAAGCGATGCAGTCGTTCAGCAAAGGAAATTGCTTACAATACGTTAGTTCGTCCAGTCTTAGAGTATTGTTCGTCTCTATAGGACCCTTACCAGTTGGGTCCGATTCAAGAGCTAGAAAAGGTCCAAAGAAGAGCGGCAAGATTCTTGACTGGTACATTTAGCCATCGCGAGAGCGTTACAAATCTCATAGAAAGTTTGAAGTGGGACACACTTGCAGATAGACGACGCGCTAAACGGAAGGAGCTGCTCACTAAATTCCGAAATCCGATCTTCGCCGAGGATGTAGAGCATATATTATTACCACCAGCTTTCAAATCGCCCAATGATCACCATTTGAAGATAAGGGAAATTAAAGCTCGTACTGAGGCGTTCAGACAGTCGATTTTCAATCGCACGATCCGCGAGCGGAACAGAGGGAGGGGGGGGGGGGGGATATGACTTTGGCGCGAATTGTGCCCTCCGCCACACCCCGCTTGGTGGCTAGCGGAGTATATATGTAGATGTAGACGGTGTTCCGCTCATATACCATCTAAGCTATTCAATTCATCAAATAATAGGAGCACTCCCACTGGAGTTAATTAAGTTAATTAAGGCATGTTCTTGTGAGTTTAGTACAACTCCAAGTTACTTGTGTAACCAGTCAATTATAACTGGGACATTTCCTGACTGGCTAAAAAAAGCAGATATTAAGCCTCTATTCAGGAAAGGGGATAAAAAGATACCATCAAACTACAGACCGATTTCACTTTTGCCAGCATTTTCAAATTTTTTAGAAAAAGTAATGTACAGGCAGCATCTCCACCATCTGACCACAAATAACATATTATCAAGAACACAGTTTGGATTTCTGAAGGGCTCTGATATCGAGAAGGCTATTTACACCTTCAGTGAAAATGTACTTAATTCATTAAATAACAAATTACAAGCAGCAGGTATTTTCTGTGATTTGTCAAAGGCATGTGTGAACCACAACATCCTTTAAATAAATTAGAATTCTATGGTGTCACGGGCAGTGCTGCAAAATGGCTCAAGTCATACCTCGCTAACAGGAAACAAAGGGTGTCAGTGCAAGAGTCTAGTGAATTAAGTCATCAGTCGTCATCAGAATGGGAAGAAATTATATGTGGTGTCCCACAAGGATCCATCTTAGGGTCATTGCTTTTTCTTGTGTACATTAATGATCTCTCATCAGTTACACTGCCAGAAGCAGAGTTCATTTTGTTTGCAGATGACACAAGTATTGCAATAAATAGTATGTCGAGTGTAGTTCTAGAAAGATCTGCTAATGATATTTTCATGGATATTAATAAATGGTTTGAAGCCAACTCACTGACATTAAACTTCGAAAAGACTCACTATATGCAATTCAGAACTTGTAAGAGGTTTCCACCCAGCATATGCATAAAGTATGAAGAAGAGCAGATAGAAGAGGTTGACAGTCTTAAATTCCTGGGATTACAACTTGATAATAAATTCAGTTGGGAGGAGCACACCACAGAACTGCAGAAACGCCTTAACAAATCTGTATTTGCAATTCGAGTGTTAGCTGATATAGGCGACATAAAAATGAAAATGCTTGCATACTTTGCCTACTTTCATTCCTTAATGTCATACGGTATAATATTTTGGGGTAACTCTTCAAGTCAAACAATAGTTTTCAGTGTATTATTTGTGGAGCAAATTCACGGATGTCCTGTAGAAACCTCTTCAAAGAACTGGGTATACTAACTTCTGCCTCTCAGTATACTCCTCAATGAAATTTGTCCTAAATAATATATATCTCTTTCCAACAAACAGCTCAGTTCATACATACAATACCAGGAACAAAAATGATCTGCATAAAGACTTAAAACACTTACTTTAGTTCAAAAAGGTGTCCACTACTCAGGAACACTTATCTTCAATAATTTTCCAGCAAACATAAAAAATTTAGTTACAAATAAAGATCAGTTTAAAAGGAGCCTGAAAGACTTACTAGTGACCAACTGCTTCTACTCCACTGACGAATTTTTTTAGTAGAAACAAATGATGAATTGTATATATTCATACTATTAGTATTGTTATTTCAGCTTAAAAAAAAAAATATTGACATGTTCCACATCCACGAGGATCCACGAGGATCTCCTGAGTACGGATCTATGGAACGAAAAATTAATCTAATCTAATCTGGAACACAACAGTTATCTGTAATGAAAAAGCCATTAGAAATCACTGACAGCACACTGTTGTGATCTAAAGTTTTTAGAAACTAAGCTGCAAGCCTTTTTCAGTGGTATTTCAGTGATATACCTCTCTGATCTTCTTTTTTAATAGAAATATTTTCTATACATCTATTGTATTTTTCCAGTAAGATGAATATGAATGAACAATACATTGTCCTCATAACTGTTTAGACACCATACTTAGCTATTTTAAGGTTCAGAAAATCTCTCACCTTATTTTCGAAAACTAAGTATCTATATCATCCCCATGGTTTTTTATTATTCTTTGTTTAACAGAGTTATTATTCATTGATCTGTCTCCTTTACAAATTTTATATTAACTAGCAAAGGACAGTTAATGTTGAGAAATGTATCAGTGATGATAAGGGTGTGATGGCAACTATGACAACAACTATTACAGGAAATGTTAAGAAAGTTGGGAAGAAACTTTTACTTAGCAAGAGTGACAGGATACAAGCTGCAGAGTATCTGAAGAGTCAACATTACATATTCAGTAATGAGAACGAAGATGTGGAGCACAAATGGAAATAAATTCAGAACCATCTTTCAATATGCCTTAGACAAGTATGTTCCAAGCAAGGTCTTAGGGGATAGGAAAGACCCACTGTGGTTTAATAGCCGTGTTAAAAAACTGCTCTGTAAACAAAGAGAGCTTAATCTTAGATCCAAGGGAAGTCAAAACTTAGATGACAAACAAAAGTTGAAAGAAACGAAAATGAGCACAAGGAGATCAATGAGAGAATTGTTCAACGACTTTGAAAGTAAAATTTTGTCAACCTATCTAGTAAAAAACTCTAAAACGTTTTGGTCTTACGTGAAATCAGTAAGTAGTTCAGAATCATCTATTCACTCACTTAAAGACCATACTGGCACTGAAATGGAAGATAACACAGAGAAAGCCGAAATACCGATTTCAGTCTTTCACCATGAAAGATCGTAACACAGTCCCTCCTTTCAGTCATCATACAAACGTCACAACGGCAGTTATTAAGATAACTAATCATGAAACTGAAAAGCAACTACGGTTGTTTCATAGTGGAAAGGTATCAGGACCAGATGACGTGTCTATAAGTTTCTACAAAGGTTATGCGAAAGAACTTGCTTCTAACGGCAGTTTATCGTAGATCACTTGAAAAACAAAGGGTACCTAACGATTGAAAAAAGTGCATGGCATTCCCATTTTCAACAAGGACCGCATGACAGATGCACACAATTATAGACCTCTACCATATACTTGCTGAGCAACCTTTACATGTTGAGCAAGTCAGTAATGCATTGGCCCACCCCTGGCCCTTATGCAAGTGGTTATGCTGCTTGCCACTGATTAATAGAATTGTTAGATGTCCTTCTGGGGAGATGTAGTGCCAAAGTTCTGTCCAATTGGTGCCTTAGGTCGTCAAAATCCCAAGTTGACTGGAGGGCTCTGCCCACAATGTTCCAAAAGTTCTCAGTTGGGGAGAGAGCTGGAGATCTATCTGGCGAAGGTAGTATTTGGTAAGCATGTGTGAGTAGAAACTGTTGCCGTGAGTGGGCGGGTACTATCGTCCTGAAATGTAAGCCCAGGATTGCTTGCCAAGGACGACAAGAAATCGGGCCGCGCGGGATTAGCCGAGCGGTCTGCGGCGCTGCAGTCATGGACTGTGCGGCTGGTCCCAGCAGAGGTTCGAGTCCTCCCTCGGGCATGGGTGTGTGTGTTTGTCCTTTGGATAATGTAGGTTAAGTAGTATGTAAGCTTAGGGTCTGATGACCTTAGCAGTTAAATCCCATAAGATTTCACACACATTTGAACAACAAATCGGGACATAAAAATATCGTATATGTACCGTTGTGCTGTAAGGGTGCCGCAGATGACAACCAAAGAAGTCCCGCTATGAAAAGAAATGGCACCCCAGACCATCCCTCCTTGTTGTCAGGCCGCATGGCGGGCGGCAGTCAGGTTGGCATCACTCAGCTATATGGCGTCTTCAGGCACGTCTTCACTGGTCATTATGACACAGTTCTAAGCAGGACTCCTTACTGAAGACGATTCCTCTCCAGTCAATGACATTCCAGGTGGATGACGTGTTCAAAGACGCACTGTACAAAGGTGGTACACTAACCTGACAGTTGCCCAACATATGGCCCAGCAATTAGGAGTGATAGTCTGGGTGCCATCTCTTCTCAAAGCAAAACTTCTTTTGTTGTATTCTGCGGCACCCTTACTGTACGGTGGTACGTCGATGGTATTGTATGCCCCATTTTGTTGCCCTTCATGACAAGCTATCATGGGTTTTCATTTCAGCAAGGTAATTCACCCCCCCCCCCACACCCCCCCCCCACCCCTCCGCTCACGGTGAGAGTTTCTACTGCTTCTCTTCGTGCTTGTGTGTGTGTGAGTTCTTAAGGGACCAAACTGCAGAGGTCATCGGTCCCTAGACTTACACAGTACTGAAACTAATTTAAACTAACCTATGCTAGGAACAACACACGCACCCATGCCCGAGGGAGGACTCGAACCTTCGTCCTTGCCAAACCCGACTATGATCAGCATTGTGGATGGCTCTGTGCCCAACCGAGAACATTTGGAGCATTATGGGCAGGACCCTCCAACCGTCTTGAGATTATGATGATCTAACGCGACAGCTGGACAGAATTTGGCACCATATCCCTCGGAAGGACATACAGAAGATCTATCAGTCAGTGCCAAGCTGAATGACTGTCACATAAAAGTCATATATGGACTGACGCATTTTTGACTTGCTTAACTTGTGAATCTCCTTCTCGTGAAGAAAGCATGCAAATTTTCTGAAACTGCAATCATTTGTTTGTCTGTACATGTAGATCACATATTCCAATTTCCGTGTCATCCAGATAATTCCTTCATGGTGGTTCTTTTTTTTCTTTTCTTTTCTTCATAGTCTGTGTATAAATGATCTGTTAGAAGGTGCTGGATGCTCTTTAAGACCTGACGTGATTGTCTGTAACAAAGACAAAGTAGCAATGCCAGAAGAGAGTATCGATTTGCTCAATGACCTGTAGATCATTGATGAATAATGTACTTTCTGTCAGGTGACCCTAAACTTAAATAAATGTAACATATTACGTACAAATATGAAAAGAAAGCCACTACTATACAACTACATTATTGATGTTAAACTGATGGAATAGTATCTACCGTAAAATATCTAGGAGTAACTACGCAGAGCGACATTAAGTGGAATAACCATACAAAATAATAAGAAAAACAGATGCCAGATTGAGAGTCACTGGAATAATCTTAATAAAATGTAACTCATCCACGAAGTAAGTGGCTTAAAAGGCATTTGTTTAAGCGAGTCTTGAGTATTGTTCATCAATATGGGTTTCTTACTAGGTAGAACAGATAGGAGAGAGAGAGAGAGAGAGGGAGAGATAGATCCAACTAAAAGTGTTTCTTTTTATCACAGTATCGTTTAGCTAGCAAGAGAGCCTTACTGAGATGGTGAACGAACTCCATTGGCAGATGTTACAAGAGAAGTTTAATATTGAAATTTCGAAAGGCACTTTCCAGGAAACATTTCACGTGCTACTTCTTCCCAGATACGTCTTGCGTAATGACTATGATGAGAGAATTCGAGAAATTAGAGCTAATACAGAGGCTTACCAACAATCATTCTTCCCACGCACCATTTGCTAATGGAACAGATAAGGGGGGGGGTCAGTTAGATCCAAAAGTACCCTCTGTCATACACCGTTAACTAGCTTGCGGAGTATAATACAGATGTAGAGAACATTATTTACACTGTAGTAGGGTTGTAAAAAGATTCCATTGCGTTAAATATTTATTTATACTTTCTGATCCAGAAGCACCACATTTTCAAGTTACTATTGGTATCTGCAGATAATTGATACATCCTCAGAATGCATGATGACAGCCTGATATTTATTTAACAATTTAATAATCTAGTCTGCATTTTGTCATATTTCCTCCATCAGTATATGCTATTTATATACGTTAGTTATCATTCCATATATAACACTTCGGATGTTACAACTCCTCCCTCATATTCTGTACTTCATTCATTTTGCAAGGGTGGCCAAATGAGTAGATTTCAGATTGTAAATAATTTAGGGTAAAGGAGACCACTTACCAGATAGCAGAAACACGGAGTTATGGACAGGTACATGAAAAAGAAAATGAAAAATTTTCTGTCTTTTGGAAGAAATCCTTTGATGTAAACACACATCACACACACACACTAGGAAACCTGTGCACATCCGCCAAAACCTTCCTTATTAGTTGAAGTGCCAGATTATAAATCGAAAATCGTAAGATTCAATCCTCAGTTAGTCTTCTCCTCTTACTTATTACGTCTTTCACTACAGAAAGAATATATGAAAATTGCCATTTTTTAAACCATGAATCAGAGTACAGTAATTGTTCAACTGCAGGTCACCCATAACTAACTGGCAAGTGAGTTTTCAGATCACAGGAAGGCAAGAGTTTGCTAACTCCAATAGTACCATGCATAGTAAAGTATAGCGGTGATCAAAACAATATTTGGATTAAGGATAGCTTTACTTTACAGCTCAGCAAAGAATGATTACTACAGCTAAATATTATAGATAGATGCACTCCAGCTCAGCAAATAATCAACAGAACAGGCTATTAACGTTTTGCTTGACATTTCTTCTATAGGTGCATGT
This sequence comes from Schistocerca serialis cubense, assembly GCF_023864345.2. NCBI lineage: Eukaryota > Metazoa > Arthropoda > Insecta > Orthoptera > Acrididae > Schistocerca > Schistocerca serialis. Next base: position 689,801,711 of record NC_064640.1, on the reverse strand, counting down.
TTTGTTAGGCGCAGTATTTTACTTCATTCAATAAGGGGTACCTTTCTGCTTGCAATAATTACTTCACAGACTTCATCAAATATTTCTCAACTTTGCTCTGCTGTAGAGAACCTGTAAAAAAAAAAAAATTCTTTCATCTAATGGAGAATTCAGTGTATGTGATAATTCCTGCTGAAACAGCATGTACACTGTGACACAAATAGATCTAGTCATCCCTCTTCTTTAACAGATAAAATTAGGATCTTACTTGTGTGATACAAATTTTGGTGGTTTTCTTGTTTATTAAATCCACTTAAAAATATCCTGGTTTTTCGTTTCACTGTAATTATCATTTTCAAATATGTGAATGTCGACTTTTCCGGCGTAGACTCCTGATGGAGGTTTCTCGGGACCGACCGGGGTGACTGAGCGGTTCTAGGCGCTACAGTCTGGAATAGCGCGACCGCTACGCTCGCAGGTTCGAATCCTGCTTAGGGCATGGATGTTTGTGATGTCCTTAGGTTAGTTAGTTTTAAGTAGTTCCAAGTTCTAGGGGACTGATGACCTCAGAAGTAAAGTCCCATAGTGCTCAGAGCCATTTTGAGGTTTCTCGGGTCTCCAGCCGGGTGGTATCGTTGGTATATCGCGATGTTTCGGGGAGTGTTATACTACGCATCTTCTGGCGAAGTGTGGAGAGTCGCGGAGAGCGGGGTATTTATACACGCTGTCTCCCCCCTCCACTAGCCGTCGGGGGGCTGCAGTGGTCTGGCCGTGGGCGCGCGGTCGTGGGGGTAGCTGCCGTCCCCGGCGGCCACGTTCGGCTCTCGGTGTGGGCATTTGTCTGCTTCTGCGGCGGATGATATTGGCGGGCGCGCTCCGGACGGACTGCCGCTATTGCAAGGTTCCACGCAATACTTAATTGGTGTCCTTCATCCCTGTTGACCAGGTTGTCGTGAATCCTTATTTCTAGGGCTTCTTTAATATACATATCAAAGAAAGTTTTGCATCAACGCAGTTCCCACAAATCCTGAAGATAGTCATTGACTGTGGATATCTTATCACAGATGCAGTCCCTTCGACTGTTCAGAGATGTCACTAAACCCACACAAAGATGTAAACAACCATGCATGAGCAGCGCCTATTAGACGGAAGGAGATCGACAGCCAATCGGTTCCAGTCATTCCACCAGCAAGGAGGGACACGGCTCGTGTTGTCTGCAGTTCAACCATGCCTAGACGGTCAATACCGCGGTTCGTACGCGTCCGCATTGTTACTTTGTGCCAGGAAGAGCTCTCAACAAGGGAAGTGTCCAGAAGTCTCAGAGTGAACCAAAGCGATGTTGTTCGGACATGGAGGAGATACAGAAAGACAGGAACTGTCGATGACATGTCTCGCTCAGACCGCCTAAGGGCTACTACTGCAGTGGATGATCGCTACCTAGGGATTATGGGTCGGAGGAACCCTGACTGCAACACCACCATGTTAAATAAAGCTTTCCGTGCAGCCACAGGACGTCATGTTACGACTCAAACTGTGCGCAATAGGCTGCATGATGCGCAACTTCACTCCTGATATCCATGGCGAGGTCCATCCTTGCAACCACGACACCATGCAGCGCGGTATAGTTGGTCCCAACAACATGCCAAATGAACCGCTCGG